>NW_028175837.1:1247500-1355000 GCF_949987555.1 Borostomias antarcticus
TACGTAGCGTTTATAGAAGCAAAGAGCACAGTCAGTGTTCGGACTGGAATAAATGATTTCAAGTTATTGATTCATCCATATCCAATTTAGATGGACTTTAGATGGAGAGACGGATGTGCATGATATCTGATGAAGGTGAACGGTTCCTCATACGAATAAATCACAGAAATGATCTGATTGACTGATTGGTTGACTGGTTGATGAATGAACTGATGTATTGACTGATGTTGGTGATAAGTTTTTGTGTTTACCTGATGAAGGTGAACTGCTCCTCGTACATGCTGGGGTGTAGGGCCAGACTGGGGTACTTCCCAAACGGAGGAACGATCAGGCTGAAAACCAGCGCGATGCACACAAACACCGCCGGAAGAACGATCTGGGGCCTCATTTATCATTGAGGTACGCCTTCTTTTACACGGTCTTTTTCGCGAGTTCAGGCGTACGCCATTTGCCCCCCCCACATTGCGATTTATCAAGCCGTAAGGGCGAAAATTTAGTCGCCTTTCTCCGCGCTTTTGTAGGACACCTCTCAAGTTGGCGTACCGATTTACACGGTGTTCTACGCCCTTTTTGAACACAGGGGGAACTGGTGACGCAGGTGGTGCGTCGGTGAATTACTATGTTTGACGGAGAGAATAAGAGCGACAGTTCATGAACGCACAATCATGTAGGCTAATAGCCCAATTCAGCACCAACATATATCGCAATGCAAGATTAGACGTGTCCTCTAACCGGCTCATTAATGGTCCGATATGGATTTGTTCCCCAAACGGAACCTATGCGCTGTCCCAAACCTTTCCGCGCTATATGTCACACACCTAATGCAGGCACTCCATCAAACGGCAATAATTGACCAATTAGATTGTCATTAATATGTGATCATGTGGACCTGTTTGCTCTTTGGTAAGCATATAAATGACAGTCCTCCTGTGCGTAATGCGAGCCTAAATGAATCCGGCGCTACTCGGCCTACTGAGATAGAACTCCAAAGAGGTGACGGCGATGGCGACTGCACCCACATAAGGGCACCATCAGTGAATGAATACGTCTATGTGAATCGCTAAAATGTGCACACTAGAAATACCCAAATCATATGTGACGCCGACATGCTCATCACAAGTGTAGTGGCACGGTGGCCTGGCTCCACGCATGACTCATTCATCCTGGCGCACAGCAGGGTAGGGCTAGACTGGAGGCAGGCGCTGCGCGTGACGGCTGGCTTGTTGGTGTGTCCATAGCCAAGATACATATTCTTTGTCTTATTTACTTTAAATCTTTATTAGCATTTTCCATCCATACAACGACAATACAATAAAACATAAAAACTTACAATAACAGCTTATGGGTACTTCCATCCATGCAGCTTTTTTTTCTTACTCAAATATGACAATTTTAATATTAGTGGTATCATCACACTTCCTTCTATAATCCATCCATTTTTCCCATCTCCCTTCAAACTTTCCTTCCTGCATCCTCAATGCATAAATAAATCTCATATATCTCCTCCACAACACCCACCACTGCTCCTTGGTTGGGGGTCCCACCTTATACCAAGCCCTCATTATTGTCTTTTTACTAGCAACCAATAGTACTTTCACTAGGTATCTGTCCCCTCCTTGTACATCATTCTGTTATGTTTGCCAAGATGTATATTCAAAGCTGATAAGAATGAGAACCAGTCAAGACCCCACCACAAAATGAGGACCCAAGCCCTCAGCCCCCTCCCCGTCATGAGGTTTACCAGCGGGGCCAAAGGGCCCACACTGAGGTCATGCGCCAGCTATGAAGACACAAACAAGTAAGGTTCACATTTCTACCATTTTATTGTCTGTTGGTGGGTGACTGTGTGAGGTGTGTGAGTGCGTTTGTGAGTGAATGTGTGAGGTCCGTGAGTGTGGTAGTGAGTGACTGTGTGAGGTCCTTGAGTGTGGTAGTGAGTGACTGTGTGAGGTCCGTGAGTGTGGTAGTGAGTGACAGTGTGAGGTCCGTGACAGCATGTGTGAGGGAATGAAGTGCAGTGGGGATGTCCTGTTGGCTCTGGTGGTGTAGTGTGGTGACCTCCACCAACTGCTGAACAACTGCCCCACAACTGCCCCAATCCCTTCTGCCATTTCCCTCTGGGCCTCTAGGGTCATGAGCCTCCAGCACAGCGTCTGATAGGAAGCCCAGCCCTCAGGGACCCTTGAGGCAGGGACGCTGGCAGCCGGAGGTGGAGGCGTGGGCGGTGGAGACGGAGGCGCTGGAGATGGCACTGGAGGTGGAGGCCGGTGCGCTGGAGGTGGAGGCACTGGAGGTCGTGGCACTGGATGTAGAGGCTGCAACCGGCGGGGGCACGACCGTCAGGTCAAGGACCACTGCAGACTCCCCCTCCTCTGAGTCCCACCCCACGTCAGAGTCTGGAGAAACAATTTCAGTCATTTTCTTTGAGTTTGTCTGTTAACTTGTAGGCTCGTACAAATAGCTTACCTTCCGAAGATGATTTTCTTTCCTCGCGTGGACCTCACCAACAAGCACATGCACCTCCGTCTCCGAAAAGTTTCTCTTCTTTCCGCGTTTTTCCATAAACGTAATTGTCTTGCCTTTGCTCCACGCTATATTATGTCGGTTCCTTCCGGGGTATCCCCGTTGTGAGCTGTCATAGTTTTGACCATATATGGTTGGATTTGGGCGTGGAGAGGGCGGAACACGGGGCGCGTGCGCGTACGCTCTCTTCTCCGCCCGTCTCGGATTTCAGAGCGTACGACCTTTTTGATAGATCCGAAAAGCGTGTATATATTCTCGTCGTACGCTCGATTTCGCATTTTCCGCGTTTTCGTCGTACGCCCTCTTTTACACCGGAATTTACACGCTCTTTGATAAATGAGGCCCCAGCTCTCCTCACGCACAGCTCACCCTGTAGGCCTACGGCTCTGGGGGAAGTGGCGACTAACAACACAAAAACAAACAACACAAATAAAGAAAATAAACTAGTCCGCCCGCAACCCCAGATATTTTGCCTCAATACCAGCCACAGATGCCAGGCGGACTAGAATACATTATACCAGAAAAATAAACTTTAATGCTATCATAAGGGACTCAACAGTAAGAGCAGCAGAAGGAATCTGTCGCTTCCTGCTATGCTGGACTCAACGGTGCAATACCAATCCTAATCAGGCGTCAAACAGACTCCACAACGACGCCGTAGAACAGCTTCGGCAAACATTTCCGCCATGAGCGTAACAAGGGTGTGCACCTGCCCTTTCCTCTCGGCCGGAACTATTCGCTATTTTTCTGTGGCTGCCTATCGCTCATTTATGTCTTTAGGGGCTGCTACCCGCAGCCACAAGGTGGCACTGGCTACATAAATGATTCATAGAGATCGATTATCCTCATTTAATATCGCCAATAATGCTTACCCATCTCTATCGAAAACGTGGACAATTAGGCGACAGTAGCGCTGAATGACATCACTATGGAGACATCGGCTGTTATCCGACCAACCTTTTAAGCGCTCCTATTTGATTCTGGATGTGGGCGTGTATTAAATAGGTAGCTCATTACTGTTGAGTGACAGTTTAATATTGGGGGATACCCTTCCAGCTGAGAGTGGCTGATGTGTCACATATAGGCTACCGTTCTCTTTACGTGTCCTTAATTTTCGTGAAACGATCTTCGCGATGTTATCTATTAATTGTAGTAGGCTAAAAGAAAATAGTGTAAATCTATTACAATCTAGCCCAACTGTCCAGATTTTACCAGACTAGGCTACTCTGTCTAATAAACTCCCCTCTGGAAGGGTCTTCAAGAACGGTACGGCGGATTGGCTACAACTCTGGTTTCTTTGTAGTGACGTTTATTGCGCTCATGCACACGCACACATACACGTCTCCCACAACCGTTAGCTACAGTTGGTAACTTAGAAGAAATAGAAATCGTAGTTAGGTTGTAAACCTGCAATACAACACAAACACACAAAACATACTTTGTATTAATAACAGGAATTACAACAATTAAATCGTGTATATACATTTTGTGACCCGAAACACTAACCATGCTAGCCTCAACACTCACCGACAAGCATACCGGTCCTGACAATCAGGTTAAAATGAAAAACCAACTGAAGTTAACGTCACCTAAAAATCCCTACGCCCCGGCGAACTACGCATGTCCTAACAGCCTGGAGATACGATATAGTTCCAATAATTAAGAAAGCATAATCAATCATAACATAACTTATTCGTAGATCACTAACTTCCCTGGAAAGTTCTACACCTCCCACTTGGTCTACTGATTTTCTATAAATCCAAGGAGACCACTATAAGCAGTCCAAACAAACTATTAAACACAAATTCACCCCATACTCAGGCATATAACATCACATTCTCAGATGTGCTTCATCACAATATAAACAACGGTTCAAGGTAGCCTTAAGGTCCATAAACAACACACATTGTCCTTAACTTGTCCTTGACTACAACACTGTCACGTCCTCCACCGAAACACACCACCAGCCTCCGGGGAGGATAGTGGTGGGGAGGTCTTGGTCCAGTACCGAAACACACCATGGTGGGGATCCTTTACTGTCCACCAACCGAAACACACCATGGTGGGGATCCTTTACCGTCCTTTACCAACCGAAACACACCATGGTGGGGATCCTTTACCGTCCTTTACCAACCGAAACACACCATGGTGGGGAAGTCTATTGTTGCTCCTCCACTGGTAGTAGAACCACCAGTCTCCTCACATCTCTGTGGAGAATGGTGGAGGGGCATTTCTCCACCCCTTGTCTCCTCTTGGACTGTCCATCAAAAACCGGAAGGCTTTGGCACGTCCTCACCTTCACGTCTCGTACCACGCCCTTCTCATTCGAACACGCCTCCACGACTCGACCCAGTCTGAACCGGCCCCTCAGTGCATTCTGGTCGGCTAACCACACCAGGTCCCCTGCCGCGACGTTCCTAGCAGGCGTGTGCCACTTCTGTCGGATGAAGAGACCCGGGCCCGCCAGCTGGCTCCACCGCTCCCAGAACTTGTCGACCTCGATCTGGATGGCTCTCAGCCGTACAACGGGGTAAGTTGGATACTCAAACCCTCGGGTGTCCCCGCTTGGTCCCGCACGACCAAGCAGAAGGGAGTTGGGAGTGACGACTTCTACTGTATCATCTTGGACCTGGGCCCTGGCACCAATTGGTCTCTCATTCGCCAGGTTAGCAGCCAGGTAGAGGAGGGTCTGGAACTCCAACGCCGTCAAGTTACCCTCTTCACCAACGCTACCTAACGCTTTCTTGAGCACACGGACTGCCGCTTCAGCTGCCCCATTTCGGTGGGGAGAGTCAGCCGGATGAAACACCCATGACCAGTCAGTCCCTGCAGTCGCTGCCTTCTTCTGGACTTGATCCTTGTCCACGTTACTCAAGAACTCGTAAAGCTCTTGTAGCACAGGCCTGGCGCCAATGAAGTTGGTCCCTTGATCCGACCAGAGCTTCCTTGGGTGACCCCTGAGAGCTGTGAAGCGTTGGTACGTCTTCAGGAATCCATCCGTCGACAGGTCTTCCACGATGTCTCCATGAACTGCTCTTGAAGCCATACAACTAAAAACCACACCCCAGACTTTCATCTTGGTTCGTCGTTTTGCCGTGTCTCTAACGATGTAGGGGCCGAAGAGATCCATTGCCGTGAACTCAAAGGGTGCAGCTGGTTCACTTCGTTCGAGGGGAAGCTCACCCATCACTTGTTTGCACATCCTCGCCCTGGTCTTTCTGCAGTGTATGCAGGAGTCAATAACACTCCTGGCGATCCTGGGTCCCTGCGCCACCCATGCTTTGGACCTCATTCGGAGGAGTGTACCAGCAACTCCTTCGTGGTTAGCCTCATGAGCCTCTCGCGTGAGAAGGGTGCTGATCCACACTTTGTAGGGAACCAGGGGCACACCTGTCTTTCCCTGGTTATCGGCCTGGACTCTACCATGACAGCACAGAAGCCCTGACTCTTCATCCCTACTGACAACGAGTCTGTTCAGTGTTGTCACAGGAAATTTCACTCCCTCTTGGGCAGCCAGGCACAGGTCATTGAACGCAGTTTCGAGTTCTCTCACTGTCAACACTACCTCCCACTTTGCTGACACAGGGGCTCTTCCTATACTGGCCAACCACTTCTTCACAGCCCTGCGGACATAGCCGACTACTCCACAGAGCTTAGCTAGAGAACTGTACTTCGTTGGATCTACTTGGTCTATGAGCGCAGCTCCCCACAGCTTCTCCTTTTCCTTGGTCTCAGTCGGAGTTGACTTTGCCTCATTCTCTGAGGACTCTGGAGACCCACTTTCACCATCTGTGACTACTGCACTCTCACCACCAGAAGTGACGGGGCTCAGCAGACTTTTGGCTTTAGCCCTAGTGAGCACTGCAGAAAAGGCCTTTCTCTGGAGTTTGCTCACCGTCTCCCTAGCATCGGCTGCCACTTCCGAGGCGGACTTCATGGGCCAATCTTCGACTGGACTAGACAAGAACCCGGGACCATTTTGCCATGCAGAGTCTTCCTCCAACAGTTCAGGAGAGCACCCCCTTGTGACAAGATCAGAAATGTTGACCTCACCTGGGATCCACCACCAGTCTGTTGTAGGTCCAGCCCTCTGAATCTCTCCGACTCTGTTTGCAAAAAACGTCTGGAACCCGTAACTCTCTCTTTGGATGGCTCCCAGCACTGTCTGTGAGTCGATGAAGTGATACCACTTCTCCACGTCCAGTCGCCCGTGCTTCAAGATGTATCCCTTTAGGCGTGCAGCAAAGACTGCCCCACAGACCTCAGACTTGACCGCGTCGCCCTTTTGGTCAAGGGGGGTCAACTTGGCCTTCGATTCCACCAGCCGGGTGACCACACCATCTGACGTCTCCCATCGCAAGTATAGCACAGCGCCATAGGACTCGCAGCTCCCGTCAGAAAACGTGATTCCCCAGGGTCTGCTCATCCAGCCAGGGGGTGTGAGGCTTCTATGGAACCGGATGCAACTGAGGCGAGCATACTCCCTGAACAGCTCAATCGCCTTCCTGCGGAGCTCGTCAGAAAGGGGCTGATCCCAGGTGTCCTTCGTAAGCTGGCCAGCTTCCTGGAAGGCTCTTCTCACAAGAATCACTCCTTTCTGTTTCACTGGTGTTGCTAATCCGATTGGGTCGTACAGACCTGCAACCTGGCTCAGTAAGACACGACGAGACAGTGGGTTTGGTGTCTTTGTTTCCACCTCTTCCACAGTGAGGTCAATCTCCGTTCTCATTTTCTTGTTCCTTCTGGAGAAGTTGATAGAGACCATCACAAAGAGTTTGTCCTCTTGCACGAGGTAACCAACCCCCAGGGCTTTGTTGTCGTCCTCCCTTAGCTGGTTGGGTAATACCAGGGTCTCTGGCTTGGGCCCTGTCCCGTCTCGCCTCCCACTTTGACCGGACCTGACCCAAGGCTTGAGGTAGAAGCCTCCTGTTTCCAGTATCTTCTCCACTCCCTCTAGGATCTCGTCCAGGCACTGCGGGTCATTATGGGATGTGAGGAGATCATCGACATAGGAGTCTTCTTCGATGACCCTTCTTTCCTCTTTCATGTCAGAGAACTGGGGCAACCCAGCGGTCTCTCGCATGGCTACCTGCGCGATGCATCCCGCCGGTTTGTCTCCCATGTTCACTCTCACGACAGCGTAGTCCTCAATCTCGTCTTCTGGTGAGTCTCTCCATAGGAATCGATGCACATGAACCTCCTGTTCCTCCAGCCACACCGAATTATACATCTTGGTGATGTCTCCGATGGCCGCGTGTTCCCCCTCTCGGAACCTGAGAAGCACTGCCCTGATGGGATTAAGGACGTCTGGGCCTTTGAGCAATATGCTGTTCATACTCACTCCTCTGAACTCTTGACTGCTATTCCAGACGAGGCGCACAGGCGTAGATACTGAGTGGGGATTCGGTGCGGTTAGGTGGCTCACCCACCACACAGCACCATTCCAGCCGTCCATCACATCCTTGGTGAGCTTGATAGCGGCTCCCCTCTCCACCATCTCATGAACTTGTCTCATGTAGGCCTCTTTCCACACGGGGTCTTTCACAAGCCGTTTCTCCGCCCTCAAGAACGTTGCTTCCACAGCCTTCCGATTATTTGGGAGAGAGGCTGGGTCCTCCTTCCAGGGGTACTTTGCATCCCAGTGTGGCTGATTGCTGTGCTTGTCGCTCTCTCTGAAGGTCAGGCCTGTCCTTATTATCTCCAGCTCCTTCTCATCAGCCAGGGACATCTCCTTTCCTCCCGGAGGACACCTACCACAGCGACACCCTCCACAGGCAGGGTTGCAGGCGGCTCCTATGCTGTCCCATTTTAGCCATTCAAGGACCTCTGCATTGCATGTTGCTGTCGTTCGGACTTCCACACTGCTCCCCGTCTCTCCTATGAGGTGCTCTTCGACCTTGACAGCTACCGCTCTCATGGTGCGTGCGAAGTGTGTTTTTGAGTGCCGTGTCGTCACTTCCACTGCCTCGAAGAGATCTGGATGCGTACCACTCACGATCTTGCCAAGAGGACCATCCCACAGTACCAAGTCCCCCGCCCTTTGAAGTCTCTGCGGAGCTAACCGACCTTCTCTGGTACTGATCAGTAGATCGATCTTCTCTGGGCGAGCCAGTTCTCCTGATTTGACTCCTGGGAAAAACTGCTCCAGCCGCTCGGACGTCATCACACGATCCACCCTGGCGATGTCTTCCAGCCCGTAGCAGATCATTTCGTGGAGCTTCAAGGTCCCTTTTGAGGTCCACACTTTTATCTTCACAAGATATCTTTTCGTATCCACCTTCTCTCTCATCGTGCCCACACCATACACCACGAGCGAGATCGGTTCACCAGCCAGCCCAAGTCTTTCTGCAGCTTGGTGCGTAATGTAGTTGGTGTCGGAAGCGAGATCCACCAAAGCACCGAGGCTGTCTCCTCTCTTTGACGTGACCGGCACAAGCATCATGAGGACTGGATGCTCCTTTAAGCCACTCTGTCCTATCAGGCTCTCGCTGGAACACACAGTTGATGTTGTTTTGTTTGTACAGGCTTTGCGGACAACTTCAAGCTGGTGAGGGGTCAGTCCTAGCTCAGCGAACACAGCCTCTTGCTCCTCTGTTGGACCACGAGTTCCCCTCTTCTCCATTTTATTTTCCCCCTTAGCAGCCTCCTTCGTCTGTGCCTTCGGGCAGAGGAAATAGTGATGGTCCACTGAAGCATTGCCTTTCTTACACTCCTCCTTGCGACAGAGGAACTTTGGAGTGCAGGCGCCGTCGACCCCGTGAACATCCAGGCACTTTGTACACGCTCTCACTCTTCTCACCTGAGCTTTCCTCTCCGCCAGTTCGGCCTTCCTGAAGGTTTTGCAGCGAAACAGTTTCCCACCGTGTTTTTCATCTCCACACAAAGCACATGGCACCTGCTGAGAGTCTCTTTTCACTTCACTAGCTGTAGTCTTAGTGAACGACTTCTTCTCTTTCCACCTGTCTCCCAGCTTTTCTCTGTAGCTAGGTTTCTCGGGAGCATTAGCAGGCCATGGTTTGCTGGGCAGCAACTGCTCCAACCTCACGAGTAATGACTTTTGGTCTTCCAGGAACAGTAAGAGCCTATCAAAGCGGTTTCCTGGTTGGACATCATTGATGGAGTTTCTTACATACATGAGCCACTCTCGTTTCATGACATCAGGGAGCTTGCTCTCTAAAGACCGAATCACAAGCTGGTTCTGCAAAGCGTCTATGCACCCCAGGTCCATTAGATCTAATGCTGCTCTCTTCACTGTTAGGATCAACTCTAATGCCTCTCGTGGCTGATGGTTCTTTACAGCAGGTCGCGATTGTAGCTCCAACACAATCTCTTCTGCAGTTTGAGCTTTATCTCCATAACGGTTTTCTAGTTCCCTGAAGATATCGTATGCATCTCTGCAACGCAACAGCCTGAGTTCACTCTTCACAGTCTCGTCTATACTGTCTAGTAAATGTAGTTTCTTACACTCACGTGACCCCGTTGGCTCCGCTTGCGCCTGGATACTCTCCCACTCAGTCTTCCAACGCCAGTAGTCCCTCCTTTCCCCGGAGAACTTGGGCGGGCTTATGGGAGTTAGCCTTATTGTAGGCCGGGCCCACTGAGAGCTGCTATTAACCCCGGCGTATGCACCGGAGCCGCTGTAAGGTGCGCTACTCCCTTGTCCCATGCTGAGGTTGGCAGGCGGAGCAGCTGGAGCGCTCAGTGCTTGTGACGTGCTGGCGTGAGTCGGAGGTAGAGAAAACCCAATATTAAGTCCATCGTCAGACTGTCGTGACTGCGGGGTGGGATGTAATGTCTGTTGGGGAGTGCTATTGATGTTGCTTGCTCTTTCAGTAGAAATGAACTGAGGGCTTGTGACGTGTATAGTTCCCTGCCCGTAAACAGGCGGTGTGACATCAGCAGACTGGGTGTTAACGGGTGGAGTGGTAATAGCAGGAGTTCCAGATTGAGTAAAAGTAATATTATCTGCAGCTCTATGGCTGTCATTGGCTGCTGTGACAGGCCCGCTGCCTGCATTATCTCCTCCCACATCTTTATCCTCTTCTTCCTCACCCCCATCACCGTTACCATCATGCTCTGTACTGTCCCTTTTAATACGACGTCTGCATCCCCACTCATCCATCAGTTGCTCCTTGTCCTCTTTCAATGACAAATAGAGCATCCATTGTTCCTTTCCGTGAGGCCAATAATCTTTCCACAAACTTACAGTGTTTCTCAGATCATGGAGTTTTCTATCCAATTTGTTGGTTTCGACCCCTTGCTGCATCCATGATACTACTCTGTCTTTCCCGAGTGCCTCAGCCTGATTAAAAGCCGACTTGAACTGTTTTACAAGAGTGTCTATGTCTGGCGCTGCATACTTGGACCACAGCATGTCCATGATCGTGTCCTCGGCTCCAAGGAATTTCTCCTCACTGGCGTCTCTCCTCGCCAGGGCATCCCGCATCTCAGTGTCGTTGCCTGATGGATCTGCTTGTCCCAATGCATCAATATAGTCATTATTGGCATCAAGGAGTTTGTTATAATCATTCCTCAATCTTGCTAACTCATCTGATAAATCACCTTCACGTAAACGGCCAGCGCAGACACTTAGCCGGTTTATTTGTGTTGTGAAGTTTTGTTGCACATTTGAACGCCTCTGCTTAAGTGTCTCTAGGTTTGACTTGTCCTCCATCATTGTTTTCCCTAGATGAATAGAACCACCAGTCACTTTGTTTCCTAATCACTAGAATTACTTCAGTAAAAAGAGTCGTTCAAAAGATTCAAATCGGGCAAAAAGAATCGTTTAAACGATCCGAACCAGGCAAAAATAGTTATTTAAAGGATTCGATTCTTTTGATCAGCCGTCCGGTTAGTTTGTCCAGAACGCAATTAGCCCCGACAACAGTCAGTTTTTAGCGTTTGCGTTTATACTGTCCACACAGCCTTATCTACGACTGGAAATTACTTCAGCCTTTCGGCGACTTACTGCCCTTTAACGGCCCCGTTAGCTCTTGGCTCCGGCTCCTCCGTTGTGATGGCGTCGTTGACGGCCGCTGGGGATGGTCTCTCAGCCTCCTGCTTCAAGCCTCTAGTCCCGCGACGGTTTTTCGATGTCCGCTCGGGCTCTCGTACTCGCTGGCACGGCTCCGACGACGGTTTACAACTGTCCAGATTTTACCAGACTAGGCTACTCTGTCTAATAAACTCCCCTCTGGAAGGGTCTTCAAGAACGGTACGGCGGATTGGCTACAACTCTGGTTTCTTTGTAGTGACGTTTATTGCGCTCATGCACACGCACACATACACGTCTCCCACAACCGTTAGCTACAGTTGGTAACTTAGAAGAAATAGAAATCGTAGTTAGGTTGTAAACCTGCAATACAACACAAACACACAAAACATACTTGGTATTAATAACAGGAATTACAACAATTAAATCGTGTATATACATTTTGTGACCCGAAACACTAACCATGCTAGCCTCAACACTCACCGACAAGCATACCGGTCCTGACAATCAGGTTAAAATGAAAAACCAACTGAAGTTAACGTCACCTAAAAATCCCTACGCCCCGGCGAACTACGCATGTCCTAACAGCCTGGAGATACGATATAGTTCCAATAATTAAGAAAGCATAATCAATCATAACATAACTTATTCGTAGATCACTAACTTCCCTGGAAAGTTCTACACCAACATATACTTCATTTAGTTGGCCGCCTGGATCTCCGTCAAGTCACTGTCCTATCCGGTCTGTGACATCACGGGTGTTCGTATGACGTGACATTTACACGTAACGGCAAGGTATATCCAGCTGTAAGCGTCAGTGCGGTGTTTGCGATTCCTATCCGGTCTGTGACATCACGGGTGTTCGTATGACGTGACATTTACACGTAACCGCAAGGTATATAAAGCTGTAACAAGTGGACAAGCGTCAGTGCTTTGTTTGCGATGAGATTGGCATGTTGCTAAAGATTTTGCTTTACCAATATGCTCGTGAGTTCTCTTTTTAGAACCCTAATAAGGGTTCTAATTTCAAGCAGCCAAGGTCCTGCTGAGGCGACGCTCCAGAATGAGCCACCTCTGTTAGATTTTGATGTGACACTCCCCTGCTGGGGAATTTTGATTTGTGTCTCCTTGGTCCTGATCTGCTGGGGAGTTTTGATTGGTCTCTCCTTGGTCCTGATAGTGTCCTGGCTAGGTCAATGGAGAAATAGCCAAGGAAACACTAAGGTGGGTAATCAAAGTTTCATTGTACTTGTAATAATTCAGAAATCAAATGATTACAGAAGTTGCTCTGTCTTTGTGAAGCCTAATGACCTCAATATCCATCTGGTATTTCCTTTATAAATTAAACACTCAAACAGGTGACCAGCAGTGACGAGAGTCGTGCCTCTATTGAAGCCTTCAAAAGAAAGTGTGCCTTCTTTGAAGCGTTTCACCAGGAAAGGCCTCTTGTCCCACACCACGACAGGAAGCAGGATCTCTGTTGGAGGAACTTTCACAATCGGTGGGAAAAAGTCTTTCCAGGAATGCCCACTTCCAGCTCGGACTGTCTGGCTAAGATGGCGTCTAACACAGCCTCGTCTACCAAACCGCCGTTCTCAACGGTGAGTAGAGTAAACGGCCACGCCCCTTGGTGTCTTCCCACCTATCCAACCCTGTGGCATCTAGCGGTGTCTCTCCCTGCAAGGGCGAAAGGTCTAAGGTATCCACCACGTCAACATCGTCCTTAGTCCGTCTGATTAGTGAGCAGACAGCAGATTTTCCTGAGACAATTCTGAAAAAAAAGATTCAAGGAAAGGCCAACTCGTACTGTATGGTGAAGAGGGCATCTGACACAGCCCGTCCTACTCAACCACCACGGGGAAACGGCCCCGTCCCTGTGACGTCTACTCGCCTATCCAACCCGGTGGCATCTAGTGGTGTCTCTACAGACTGGCAGACAGTTGGGGCAAATAGTTGACCCCATTTAGGACCCCTTCAGGACATAACAAATAACCCCACAATGACCGACAAACACCTTCCTTTGCAACTACAGTACCTACTTTATTCAGTGTGTGCTTGTTTTATGTTTTTCATTTCATGTGAGAATACAGTCTCTGAACATTCTTGGCCTGCGAATCTCTATTGTATCCTGATACACGTTAATCAGCTGCGTGAACTAAGAGACTTTGTGCAATAAAATGTGTAATAAAATCAAATTAAAGCCGCAAGCAGCAGTGCGACAAGGTCCTACGGTTACGCCCCCTTAAGACTGACAGTCACGGGGAGACTGACAAGACAGGTGGGCTAGGCCACCTGGTAAATCTAGCAATACCAGCTAATGACCAGCCAAGGTTTGTAGCTGGCTCTCACCAAGCCCCCAGGAACGTCTCGGGGTTGTGACACTACATGGATGCAAGCATCAGCCCACTAGCTAAATAACGCCAGACACAAGATTACAGACTAATCAATGTATGAACAATGTCACATTGATCATGCTCAACATTAAGTTAAAATTGAAATACATCTGAAACCTCCAAACGTAACGTTAGCATTCACTAACTAACGTTAGGATTAGCTAATGTGAGCATTAGCTAACGCTAACCCTAGCCCATTAGCATTAGCTACTGACTAACAGTCAACTGACATTGACTACTGTTAAATGCTGGTTGGGTGGGGGTTATTACGATAACCCACTACCCACTACACCTTAAATGGATTTGAAATAAATACTTTCATGTATTTAAAATGTATTTGACTAAAGGTCCTACTGATTCATCCTGTTGCTTTGATCATCTAAGCTGCTTTTAGTACTAGTTACAGTCCTTCTGATGTGTTTATCGTTAATGTTGAGGTTTTTCTATTCGTATAAGATCCTTTGTGTCCGTCTCTCTGTAGTCTGGCCATGTTTTACGTCATAGCGCTAGCCGGGGCGCACAAGAGAGTGATCAACCAACTGAGGGAGCAGCTGGCCATGGTGAGTAACTTAAGACCTTAAAGCAGCAGTTGCTATAAAAAATGTTTAAATTTGAAAATCTGGTTTAGTTTTTAGTTGTTTTAGGTTAGATTATATAGATTTAGGTCAGGTTAGATGTTTTGTAGGTTTGACATTATTGGTGTTTATATATACTGTATATATGGGTCAAAGATGTGACGCTTGTTTTTTTGTGTCCCTTTGGTTAAGTTTACATTTTTTACTTGTCTGCCATTTCATCATCAATACAATATAATAAATGTGGTAAATGTGGATGGTTACACCAATTGACACTGGGTTGTGTCAAATGGTGTAACCAGTGTTTGTTCATGAAAATATGAAATTATACACGAATATTAATTATATTCCTATTCCTAGCTAAGCATTATATTTTACAACATGTTTTTAGCCATTTTGACATACATTTCCATAGATTATAACAAAAACCAAGCTGTTTTCAGCATACTGTACCATATGACGCGCTCGATGTTGCGAAACTGGTGAAACATAAAAATTTGAGATCACCCTGATAAAATCTATTCTTAGGTAACATGTTGCAATTGATTATTATTATGAGTACACCTACATACACTCTAGATTAATAAAATATTGAATATTTACCCCTTTTCTCTGGTTACACCACTTGACATTTTCAGGCGCATTTGGTCTTACTTTTTTTTTTTTTTTATATGCAAATGTGATTTCAAATGACATAAAACCAACATAAATACAAAATCCACATATTAACACACCTGATGCATGCTTTTAAAACAGTATTTCCCCAAATTCTTTTTCCATATTTCACACCCTTATTTGTCACTGACCCATATATGTAATATTATATTACTTTGCCTTCACACGTATGCTGTCATATTATGTGTTTGTTAATTTTGTGTCCTCTCAAAAAATTTGAAATTTTAACTTACTGTAGGTGGAGGCTCCAAATAAGCTCAGGTTTTCAGCCTCTCCCTGAACTGTATATTATTTGTTATCTTTATTGTTCTTGTGTATTTTTATTTTGAAATTATGCAAATAAAAAAAGTGAACTGAGATTAAAAACAACAACACTACAAACACTGCTAGTGTGCAGGATGCTTTACTGCACTCTCTTTTCATGTACATGTGTATTCCTGGGAATATTGAGTGATGGACAAACTCAATTATTTGAGTTTAGTGTCTTCAGCAATGTTACAATGATACTTCCCTCCTTCCTTCTTCCAAGGTACAATAGGTTGAATGAAGAAACCTGGCGCCCCCCAGTGAAACCTGACTCATCCATCTCTCTTTTGTGTTCCCCAGGAGAGTTGAGACAAGCGGTTCCTGATCCAGAAGCTTTGCCAGGCCCAGAGGTCCTCTGCTGTCCGGTCGCCCCGCAGCTCCCAGTCCCAGTCCCCCCCAGACAGGCACAGCCTTAGCCCCTCCACCACCTCCCCCTACAACTCTGGGCTGTTCCTGGTTCAGCCCTCTCCTGACTCCTACACACACGTATAACCTCCCCCTACAACTCTGGGCTGTTCCTGGTTCAGCCCTCTCCTGACTCCTACACACACATATAACCTCCCCCTACCGCTCAGGGCTGTTCCTGGTTCTGCCCTCTCCTGACTCCTACACACACGTATAACCTCCCCCTACCGCTCAGGGCTGTTCCTGGTTCAGCCCTCTCCTGACTCCTACACACACGTATAACCTCCCCCTACAACTATGGGCTGTTCCTGGTTCAGCCCTCTCCTGACTCCTACACACACATATAACCTCCCCCTACAACTATGGGCTGTTCCTGGTTCAGCCCTCTCCTGACTCCTACACACACGTATAACCTCCCCCTACAACTCTGGGCTGTTCCTGGTTCAGCCCTCTCCTGACTCCTACACACACGTATAACCTCCCCCTACAACTATGGGCTGTTCCTGGTTCAGCCCTCTCCTGACTCCTACACACACGTATAACCTCCCCCTACAACTCTGGGCTGTTCCTGGTTCAGCCCTCTCCTGACTCCTACACACACGTATAACCTCCCCCTACCGCTCAGGGCTGTTCCTGGTTCAGCCCTCTCCTGACTCCTACACACACATATAACCTCCCCCTACCGCTCAGGGCTGTTCCTGGTTCTGCCCTCTCCTGACTCCTACACACACATATAACCTCCCCCTACAGCTCTGGGCTGTTCCTGGTTCAGCCCTCTCCTGACTCCTACACACACATATAACCTCCCCCTACAACTATGGGCTGTTCCTGGTTCTGCCCTCTCCTGACTCCTACACACACGTATAACCTCCCCCTACCGCTCAGGGCTGTTCCTGGTTCTGCCCTCTCCTGACTCCTACACACACGTATAAACTATTTTTTTTGGTGGAGTAGCCCAACATGGGAAGCATTACATTTCTGTTTCTTTGGTGTTGATGATCCAAAGCATACAGTATGAACTTGTCCAGTCTTTTAGTAATCTTAGTTGGAACTATTGTTTTGAGAGCTCCCAAAATACTGCATACTTGTTCTGTTATGGTTTTTGTTATTTTACAGTTTAATGTTGATCTACTGTGAGACCTGCTGTTTTGTAGGACATGGCTTTCCTCCTATCACTTTTTCCTTCCAAGAAGGACTTGTATTATGAAAACTAGTTATAGGCAGTTTTATGTTGTGTGTGTCGTATTTAATCAGTTTGGCAAATTGACGTAGTGTCTAGCTAACTAGGGTTAGCCGAACCAGCCCAACTGCTGGCTGGTGAAAGATGGAACCCCTGCCTGGCTGGGGAAGTGCGTCAGTCGGCTAGACACAGGCAGCGTTTGCTGTGCTGTTACAAGCCTACATGAGACAAATACTACCCATGAATAAAGATAATAAAGATCAAAATCATAACAAGTTGTGTCTGTCTTATCAGCTGACATATCAATCATGATGTTGCACACTCCTGTATATGCACCTTACACGTTACAAAGATCACGTAGTAGAATGGGCATTCATTTACTCCGCTCAGACCGCTGATGTTTCAGAAAACCCCCATATAAGAGTTTTAAGCATGTAACCAAGCCAACTGGCTGTCTGGTGAATCGTGGCCACAGGTCTGTGTAATAGAAGCCACAATCCGTATGATATAAACCTCATTTTGAAAAAAAGTACACCAGAGCCGGCAGGCTACACTACCCACAATCCTTAAGTACACACCCCGTCTTTGATTGGTGGAGCTCGCTGTTACCATGGACACGTTTGGTTTAGAGCCCTGTCAAAATTGGCGCGTTGGTTTAAAGCTCTGTCAAAATTGGCACGCAATACAACTATTTACAAGACAAATACTGATCCTGGAGAGGAGAGGAGACCAGAACCAGAAATGGCAGGCTATGCCAATAAAAATATATTGGAAGCTGCACTGCTTCTTGGGGACAGCTTTATTGACTGTACCCCAGCTCCTGCTGCTCGGCCTCGCCGGCGTAAGAGGAACCGTGAGGGGAGACCTCTAACCAGCGGTTTTCAAGAAGGTTGGTTATAACATTTTGAGATGGATCTTTTTGTTAGTCATTTGTTGTATTACCAGTGACTGCTCCTACCTCACACTTGTCAGTTGTTCTTTTGACAAATAAATAACAATTGTAATCCTGTAAAATTTGATTGCCATTTTAATGTGTTGCAGCTGAAGTAGGCCTATTAAGTCCACCAGTGACCGAGCACTGGGACGTAACAAGGAGTTCAGCTGCAGGTCAGACAATATCCAGTATTCCCCTAGTGCTCAACAAGCATTTAACACACTTAAGACATTATAACTGAGTATATTTTCTAATGCAATATGCAGCTTTGAAAATATAAGGGTCCGTACAACTCCCTTTAGTGTATGATCAATTCATTCTATATACAAGTGGTGAAGTGATGTTTGTTGGTGATGGCATGACAAAAAATGCAAAATATGGTTTGGGACACTGAGATGAACAAACATCTTTGATGTTTTCCCAAATAGACGCACTGCTTCAGGAGCTCCAAGGAGCTGAGGTGCAGGTCCCCGAGTCCCCCGAGCCAACTGCTTCCAATGACTGGGCCACCAGAAGTCATATGGCGACAGAGAGGTGGAAAGAGGCAAGACCTCAGCTCCTCCTCAATGCCCTGGCAGCAGAGGCCATTCCACATGTCATCTGTGGCAGATGCAGTGGTGGAGTGCAAGGAGTGCTTGCCTTCACCACTGCTCTGTGAGGACTGTGACTGTGATGTCCACAGTTCATTGGCACTGCACAATCGCAGGTCTATGATCTGTGGCTACTACTTACCTGTACCTCCTACTGTAGTGGTGCAGGTAAAGGAGGGTAACTACAGGCACAACTCACAAGGTGTGTATATGGTGTGTAAGGTGTGTGTATGTATGCACATGTATACAGTATATTGTGTTAATGTATATTGTGTGTGTGTTTTCTCTTTTTAAATATTGGCCATTTCCTCACTTATGCATTTGTCTCACCTCTATAGCTCGAATTTTGCCCATGAGATTGCCACAGAGCATCTGCACCTGTTCTCCATCGGCTATCATGCTAAGTCCTGGCAGAGAAATCGTTTTTATCAACATGAAAGGTAGGTATGAGGCCATAAATCAAATGTAACCTTTCCTCCTTAAGACATGCAATTGCCCTGCAATTTGACCTTAGCTTTGAATGTTTCTTCTCATGATTTGAATTCTAATTTTTTCCAGGACGATATGATCTCACTCTGCCAGATGTCAGTTGCAGCACCTGTTCTGCGCACTGGTGTCCTGGATTGGCAGACATCCAGCTGAGTGGATACTGGCCCGCCACAGCCAGTATGGCCACTGGCACCATCTTTGATGCCGAGGTGTTCCAGGCCTTTCAGGACCTGAAGAATGCTGCACCAGGCAGCTCTAGATTGGCATTTTGTCGGCTCCTGGACCAGAAAACCTTACGCCATGGCAGGGTGAGAGTTGAATTTTTTAATTTGAAGTTGTAAGGGAATCTAGTCGTGAGTGTTACCCATTTTTTGTTTTGTATGACATAGTCTAAAGAATAATTTTTTGAAAATTTCGATTTAGGCAAATGTTTTGTGGGGGCGCTACCCACAAGTTTAGCTGTGCTGCTCAATCCACCAATGCACAATCCTTACAAGTTGTACCTTGTTATAAAGGTGATTAATCAAGCTTTTATGTTAACTATATCTGAATTTATCCAAATGTTGACTTGATGCAGAATGGCAAAATCTGCAGTGATGCTCTCCAGAAGAGTTTCATGGAATGGGCTATTTGCAGCTATGAGATCCAGAAACTGAGTAAGGAGCAGCCATTCTCGTGTCCTGCTTGCACCCCGGATATGCTGGCTGTGGCAGTGGATGGCAACAGGAAACATTATCGTTTCAGCAAGTGTGGGAGGTATAACATACACTCATGTATTTATTTCCTTGATTCACTGTTTTAAAAAGTTATTCAGATTGAACCATGTTCTGAACTTCTGGTAATTGAATGCACTACAATGCTTTCTACAGTATGTGTAGCTCGAGTGAGCCTGGCTACTTCGATGGTGTTTTCATCCAAAATGACACAAAGGTGGCATCTTCGGTGGAAAACATCCACACAAAAACCAAGCATGTAAGTGTCTGTGTATTTGTTAATATTAAGAGTCATTCATTCATGACCACTCACGTCAAATACCTTTAACCATTCATTGCATAAATGGGCAGACATTTTACTTTGGCGTTTGAGGTACAGTATCTGATGTTCTGCTCCCTGCTAGTTCATCACCCACTGAGTGACCGCAGGGAGCACGCTGCTTCGCAGGCCACCCGCTGAGTGACCGCAGGAAACACTATACAGAAAACCCCCCAGGGGGTACAGAGCAAGCAACATGACAATACATACAGAAACACAATCAGCAGCAGAGAAACAGAACAAGCAAAACAACCAGGGTGGAGGCCGGGGAGGCGGAGGCGAGCGCAGTCGAGATAACAGCAACTAAGCGACCTAGACTGAGCTATAAAAAGCCTTCACCGCATGGGAATGTGAGCAAGGGAGGGCTGTGATTGGCTAGACTAATTAGTAAACAATTGAAGTCAACCGGGTAGCTGGTTGCAGCCACGCACTTGACCCTGTGACATGAATGAACCTACGCAGGCTTCATCTAATAGTCAACAAAGACACTAAGTCTCAATCCATGTACTATCCATGTACTGTATAGGTGGCAGGAAAAGGCCATTGCGGTAAGGCTGAGCTGGTGGCAGCAAAGGAGGCTTCAAGGAAAAGCAGCCACAGCCTTGATGAAGAAGGCCTTGAGGTTGCTGTCTGCCGGCATGGCATACTCCTGAGGTACAAAATGACTTATTTGTACATGACTGATACTAATTTAGAATGGCAATGCATATACTTCTTGATAGGATCTTTCTACTTCCCACAGGTCTCTCAATCACTTCAGAGGGGAGATATATGCCTACCCATTGCTCCTCATGCATGAGGTAGCATCTAGGCACCATGTCACTTTTTTCTGCATGGATGTCACATGCAAGTTTGTGCCATACTTGCAAAAAGTGACCTCTGCATGCCCAGAATATGTGCATGTGTATGTCAAGTAATATCTTGATGTTACTAAGATATCTCCGAATTTAATATATATATATTTTCAGTCCAGTCCTCCTATTTAATGTGTACAAATGCAGAAAAAGCAGACGCGACGCGGATTTGGTAGTCACGTGATTTCGGGCTGTACACCCAACACGGTTGCAATGTAAAAGAACTGGGCGTTAAATGCATGGATGTATTAATAGAACTGGATACAGCCACTCCATTCACTGGCCGCTATCAACAATGAAGCCCTATTGAACCGCGCCATCTTGGCAAATTTGTAGTCATTTGACTATTTCCGGTGACTTTTGTACTGCGCAGTTGAGCTTCTCTGGCCGACGCGCGTCCACAAAAAAGTTCACATTTATCTGAAATGTAGACGCACGTTCCCGGCTCTCTCGGCTCTCCCCGCTTTGATTTAGCAATGAAAACCGGCTTGCATATTAACCTGTTTTTGTCAAATATATCAATTGGAGAAATTATTTTTTGATCCTGGCATCTTAGTTTTAACAGGTTAAATATAATTGAACATGTTTTGTTTGCTAGTAGATGGTATTCATTCCGTTCGCGATAACGTTATTGCAGCCAGGCTAAATTCCTCCAGGGAGCCAGTGACCGGCGAGTTGAAGAGCTTCACTCCCCGCCAGCAGGAGCTTTGGCCGCCGCTACCGCATCTCGGATAACCCGCTGAGTTCCTGGCTGCTATTTCACACTCGCCCTTGATCAATCCCAATACCGATCCATGGTAACAATGAATCAATCGTTCAGATCAGATCGGCAGTGCTGCATGCATGTTACAACATCATTGTTACCTTTATTAACATAACCATAGCCTACATTTATCTCTCTAACGTTAGGCTATCCATCTTACACCAGTCGGCCATTCGATAGCTGGAAGCGGTCAACGCCAACGTTGACTGAAAACACCCAAACTCAGTGTATCGTTTCATCTTCATGCTACACATCAACTCCTTTACATTGTATGTGAATAAATTCCTGTTATTCTAAAAATATCCCATTTCTGTCCATTCTTGGAAAAGGCTAATAATTGCTGTCAAAAGATCACTCCAGTTTATCACCGTATCCCACTACCATTTCAGCTATGCACAGGAGGTTGTCTTGTGGTCATTTTCATTAAAAAATGATTAGCCTGATCAGTTTGTTGTATGTATTAAGCCCTTTTTGAGCGTTTTGTGTGTGTGCATTGTTAAGTGTAAGCTTATGCAGCCTACTCCAAACTTGAATGGTTACAGCAGTCTTGTCGTCTACAAGCAACAGTCTCTGGCTTTGCATGGCAATTTATGTAGTATCATCCGAGTTCTACAAATGCTGTACTTTTTTGTACTGTAAGTAACCCCTCAATTATTCAATTTTACTGGGGAGCAGTGACCATAGCCTACTTGCCAACCCTCCTGACTTCCGCGGGAGATTCATAAATTTGAACTAGGTTGTGTAGTAGATAGGCTACAATAAATTAGGACAGATGCACATTTACTGAACAGCACAGACAAAAGTCGGACATTAAAAACAATTGCTCCATACACACATATATATATATATATATAATGTTTCACATTTCGTTTTAATGCTTTTAATGTCTAATTTGTAATGCTTTTAATGCCCCCCCCCCCCCCCGCAATTTGGTTTGGAAATGCTCCCTATTTCTGAGGTCCCAAGGTTGGTGAGTATGGCAAGCTATAAGCTATTAATACAAGCATACCGCTCAAAAAGGGCTTAATACATACAACAAACTGATCAGGCTAATCATTTAATGAAAATGACCACAAGACAACCTCCTGTGCATAGTTGAAATGGTAGTGGGATACGGTGATAAACTGGAGTGATCATTTGACAGCAATTATTAGCCTTTTCCAGGAATGGACAGAAATGGGATATTTTTAGAATAACAGGAATTTATTCACATACAATGTAAAGGAGTTGATGTGTAGCATGAAGATGAAACGATACACTGAGTTTGGGTGTTTTCAGTCAACGTTGGTGTTCACCGCTTCCATTTATCGAATGGCCGACTGGTGTAAGATGGATAGCCTAACGTTAGAGAGATAAATGTAGGCTATGGTTATGTTAATAAAGGTAACAATGATGTTGTAACATGCATGCAGCACTGCCGATCTGATCTGAACGATTGATTCATTGTTACCATGGATCGGTATTGGGATTGATCAAGGGCGAGTGTGAAATAGCAGCCACGAACTCAGCGGGTTATCCGAGATGCGGTAGCGGCGGCCAAAGCTCCTGCTGGCGGGGAGTGAAGCTCTTCAACTCGCCGGTCACTGGCTCCCTGGAGGAATTTAGCCTGGCTGCAATAACGTTATCGCGAACGGAATGAATACCATCTACTAGCAAACAAAACATGTTCAATTATATTTAACCTGTTAAAACTAAGATGCCAGGATCAAAAAATAATTTCTCCAATTGATATATTTGACAAAAACAGGTTAATATGCAAGCCGGTTTTCATTGCTAAATCAAAGCGGGGAGAGCCGAGAGAGCCGGGAACGCGCGTCTACATTTCAGATAAATGTGAACTTTTTCGTGGACGCGCGTCGGCCAGAGAAGCTCAACTGCGCATGTCAAAAGTCACCGGAAATAGCCAAGTGACTACAAATCTAGCCAAGATGGCGCGGTTCAATAGGCCTTCACTTTAGATTTCGAATCCTGGGGGCTTGGTTAAATGGCACGCGAAAAGATTAAAATGCGTTAACTATGGAACGCCAAATGGGTCATAATTCGCCTTGATTTTTCGCCGTCACCAGGCGTGTTTTCGTTGAAAAACGGCGTATTGGACGGCGCAAATCCTCGCAACGCGCCGTTTAATAAGCGCCTGGCGCCGCCAGGCGTCGGTTATGGTTGAATACGCCTGTCGCCGTCAGGCGTTTATTAAACGCCGCCAGGCGTCTCATAAGCACATTTTTGAAAGGTACCGCCCACTGGCCTCTACGGTGACTTAGGTAGTACAATTGTCCGAATGAGGGTCCACTTCAGAACACGGTAAGTGCACTAGGCTACTTTTAATAACATATTACAGTGTTATCTAGCTATTATATTACACCAGCTTTGAACTATTTTACTCATTAAGTACCGAAAGCATTTAATAAAAAAAAGATAAAATAATTAATAGAAAATAGATTCAATAAAAGCATTTAGCAAAGACAGCTTTGATTGCCAGCTAGCTAGCTACAGATTTAGAATACTAGTCAGCTAATGATGGCTACAGACAGTAGGCCTATAGCTAATACAATGTTTGCCTAAACTTAACCTACCGGCAGATTGCCATTAGCTAGCAATAGTCTACATTTAACAATTACAAACATATTAAAGTTAAGTTACAGTTGGTGCTTCTGTGTCTCTTGGTAGTTTGCAATTAATCATCACCACCTCATTATTTGCAGAGACTTCAGAAAGCAAAACATACAATGCAATATATTGTCTCAGTCTAAAAATACGCTGTGATGCCTATTATGAGGGAAAGGGAGGAAGTTAGAGCGTTGAAGGGGGTTGTTTATCAGATGTTGTGGTATTTTGTTTATTGGTTGTTTTTTATTGGGTGTTGCAGCTGGCAGGTGAAGGCCTATGGCCAGAGAAAACCCTCCACCTACATTGGGGTCTTTGACATCAACCGCTGGTACCACGCCCAGATGCCTGGCTCTCAGGTATTTGAAACGGACGGACCAGTTCTATCTCCTGTACTGTATATAACTGCTCTGCTACTCTACAGGGCTAGTAGTGAAGGACAGCGTTGTTTGACTGATTAATAGACTTTATTGGAGAATAAAAAACATGTACAGCCAGTGCATAATAGCAGTACACAAATTAAAGTAAACTGTCAAGGATGTCTGAAGACAGTCTCAGATTTATCCTTAGATTTATCCATTGTGGTGTGTGTGTGTGTGTGTTGTGTGTGTGTGTGTTTCTTGTATGTTCCAGAGCGGGAGATTTATTCCAGAGCGGGTGAGTCCCTGGACGGCGTGGTGGAGAGGATGGCCCCCTGACTGCACCCTGAGCAGAGGACTGGCCTACACCTGCCCTGCACACCTGAACAGTTATACTGCCCCACCACATACAACTTTGTGCACACTCTCACACACGCATGTGCACATATATGCCCCTCCACACACATACATGGTCCAAAACCCTGCTGCAAGGCTACTGACTAGGTCCAGAACGTCCTGTCACATTACTCTAATCCTGGACTCCTTACACTGGCTCCCCATCAGTTTTAGGACCCAGTTTAAGGTACTTGTCATCACTTTTAGAGCTCTGCATGGTCAAACACTATAAACCCATCTTTTTCAACAAATAAAATGTAACGACTGCAGTGCTGTTGCATAAAAGCAATAACACATTTGAGGGCTTCTGACCGCAGCACTGCCGTGCCAATAACCACACACTCCCTCTCGTGTGTTATTTCTTACGTAAACTATTGACGGTGAGGCTGCACACAAACCACCGACACACCGCCAACCAGTCACTGTCACTAAAATGAGCTTTGTATGTGTTGTGTGTGTGTGTATGCCTCTAGATCAGGCAGGGTGTAGTGACCCTGCGCTGTGTCCTGGAGTGGGCCTGGGACAAGGTGGTCCACATCAAGGAAGAGCTATATTTTATGTTATGTTTTATGCTATATTTTAGAAAAATTATTCACTCTGTTTTTTTATAATATGTTACTTAGTACTTTGTGTACTAGCAGTAATTCCATAAATACAGCTGTTGATCTGAGACTGATTTCTTGTAACATCTTAATGGTTTAATTTACTACGATATGATAGAGTCAAGAGATCTGGTGGGTGCTAATGGTCAGATTGGACCAGAGACATCGCCAGCCTGGAGGAAAGAGATAACCTTATCCAGTCCGCCACCAAGTTCTACCTGGAGGGAGATTGCAGGAGGACCTTTTCTGATTAAATCCCCCAAAATTGTTCAAATCTTTGACACTGCTTTATTAAGATTAATTGATAAAATAAACCTCACCTCAACTTGAACACACAAACCTTGTTAGTAGTATTTTTTTAAGCATTACATAGCTTACAATAAACATATGTTGAGTCTAGAGTAAAATATAGGCTCCCCATATTCTTACAGTAGCCTAGCCTAATGGTGAAATACAATTAGCCTACTTTGTAGTGGGAACATTATTTGATATAGGCCTATTGGTCGATCGAAATAGGTCCCCAAAATCTTACATAAATGGTTATTAAAATGTCCCCCATACAGTAATTAAAAAAACATGAATAATGCCATAACTATTCTGTCATTATGTCATAATACTAACTAGCCACTACTATCAGTTGACCAACGTACCTAGATTTATGTATGCAAATTCATAAACAGTGATTTTGTCAGCTTGGATATTGTCCGAAAGTAGAAGACGTGTGCAGTCGTTTAATGTTCTTTTGCAGTGAAGCAGAAAGTTATTTCGTGCCATCTTTCTTGGTCAATACGTGTACAGTAGCATATCGTCACATGACACTCACGACCAAAATGGCCTGATTGGAACAGAGACATCACAAGCCTGGAGGAAAGAGATAAATTGTACTACCTGAGTCACCGTAGAGGCCAGTGGGCGGTACCTTTCAAAAATTTGCTTATGAGACGCCTGGCGCCGTTTAATAAACGCCTGACGGCGACAGGCGTATTCAACCATAACCTAAACGGCGCATTGCGAGGATTTGCGCCGTCCAATACGCCGTTTTTCAACGAAAACACGCCTGGTGACGGCGAAAAATCAAGGCGAATTATGACCCATTTGGCGTTCCATTACCATAGTGTCAAGATTCTCTTGCGTCTATCCAGCCATCCAGCTCTCCTCACGCACAGCTCACCCTGTAGGCCTACGGCTCTGGGGGAAGTGGCGACTAACAACACAAAAACAAACAACACAAATAAAGAAAATAAACTAGTCCGCCCGCAACCCCAGATATTTTGCCTCAATACCAGCCACAGATGCCAGGCGGACTAGAATACATTATACCAGAAAAATAAACTTTAATGCTATCATAAGGGACTCAACAGTAAGAGCAGCAGAAGGAATCTGTCGCTTCCTGCTATGCTGGACTCAACGGTGCAATACCAATCCTAATCAGGCGTCAAACAGACTCCACAACGACGCCGTAGAACAGCTTCGGCAAACATTTCCGCCATGAGCGTAACAAGGGTGTGCACCTGCCCTTTCCTCTCGGCCGGAACTATTCGCTATTTTTCTGTGGCTGCCTATCGCTCATTTATGTCTTTAGGGGCTGCTACCCGCAGCCACAAGGTGGCACTGGCTACATAAATGATTCATAGAGATCGATTATCCTCATTTAATATCGCCAATAATGCTTACCCATCTCTATCGAAAACGTGGACAATTAGGCGACAGTAGCGCTGAATGACATCACTATGGAGACATCGGCTGTTATCCGACCAACCTTTTAAGCGCTCCTATTTGATTCTGGATGTGGGCGTGTATTAAATAGGTAGCTCATTACTGTTGAGTGACAGTTTAATATTGGGGGATACCCTTCCAGCTGAGAGTGGCTGATGTGTCACATATAGGCTACCGTTCTCTTTACGTGTCCTTAATTTTCGTGAAACGATCTTCGCGATGTTATCTATTAATTGTAGTAGGCTAAAAGAAAATAGTGTAAATCTATTACAATCTAGCCCAACATATACTTCATTTAGTTGGCCGCCTGGATCTCCGTCAAGTCACTGTCCTATCCGGTCTGTGACATCACGGGTGTTCGTATGACGTGACATTTACACGTAACGGCAAGGTATATCCAGCTGTAAGCGTCAGTGCGGTGTTTGCGATTCCTATCCGGTCTGTGACATCACGGGTGTTCGTATGACGTGACATTTACACGTAACCGCAAGGTATATAAAGCTGTAACAAGTGGACAAGCGTCAGTGCTTTGTTTGCGATGAGATTGGCATGTTGCTAAAGATTTAGCTTTACCAATATGCTCGTGAGTTCTCTTTTTAGAACCCGAATAAGGGTTCTAATTTCAAGCAGCCAAGGTCCTGCTGAGGCGACGCTCCAGAATGAGCCACCTCTGTTAGATTTTGATGTGACACTCCCCTGCTGGGGAATTTTGATTTGTGTCTCCTTGGTCCTGATCTGCTGGGGAGTTTTGATTGGTCTCTCCTTGGTCCTGATAGTGTCCTGGCTAGGTCAATGGAGAAATAGCCAAGGAAACACTAAGGTGGGTAATCAAAGTTTCATTGTACTTGTAATAATTCAGAAATCAAATGATTACAGAAGTTGCTCTGTCTTTGTGAAGCCTAATGACCTCAATATCCATCTGGTATTTCCTTTATAAATTAAACACTCAAACAGGTGACCAGCAGTGACGAGAGTCGTGCCTCTATTGAAGCCTTCAAAAGAAAGTGTGCCTTCTTTGAAGCGTTTCACCAGGAAAGGCCTCTTGTCCCACACCACGACAGGAAGCAGGATCTCTGTTGGAGGAACTTTCACAATCGGTGGGAAAAAGTCTTTCCAGGAATGCCCACTTCCAGCTCGGACTGTCTGGCTAAGATGGCGTCTAACACAGCCTCGTCTACCAAACCGCCGTTCTCAACGGTGAGTAGAGTAAACGGCCACGCCCCCTTGGTGTCTTCCCACCTATCCAACCCTGTGGCATCTAGCGGTGTCTCTCCCTGCAAGGGCGAAAGGTCTAAGGTATCCACCACGTCAACATCGTCCTTAGTCCGTCTGATTAGTGAGCAGACAGCAGATTTTCCTGAGACAATTCTGAAAAAAAAGATTCAAGGAAAGGCCAACTCGTACTGTATGGTGAAGAGGGCATCTGACACAGCCCGTCCTACTCAACCACCACGGGGAAACGGCCCCGTCCCTGTGACGTCTACTCGCCTATCCAACCCGGTGGCATCTAGTGGTGTCTCTACAGACTGGCAGACAGTTGGGGCAAATAGTTGACCCCATTTAGGACCCCTTCAGGACATAACAAATAACCCCACAATGACCGACAAACACCTTCCTTTGCAACTACAGTACCTACTTTATTCAGTGTGTGCTTGTTTTATGTTTTTCATTTCATGTGAGAATACAGTCTCTGAACATTCTTGGCCTGCGAATCTCTATTGTATCCTGATACACGTTAATCAGCTGCGTGAACTAAGAGACTTTGTGCAATAAAATGTGTAATAAAATCAAATTAAAGCCGCAAGCAGCAGTGCGACAAGGTCCTACGGTTACGCCCCCTTAAGACTGACAGTCACGGGGAGACTGACAAGACAGGTGGGCTAGGCCACCTGGTAAATCTAGCAATACCAGCTAATGACCAGCCAAGGTTTGTAGCTGGCTCTCACCAAGCCCCCAGGAACGTCTCGGGGTTGTGACACTACATGGATGCAAGCATCAGCCCACTAGCTAAATAACGCCAGACACAAGATTACAGACTAATCAATGTATGAACAATGTCACATTGATCATGCTCAACATTAAGTTAAAATTGAAATACATCTGAAACCTCCAAACGTAACGTTAGCATTCACTAACTAACGTTAGGATTAGCTAATGTGAGCATTAGCTAACGCTAACCCTAGCCCATTAGCATTAGCTACTGACTAACAGTCAACTGACATTGACTACTGTTAAATGCTGGTTGGGTGGGGGTTATTACGATAACCCACTACCCACTACACCTTAAATGGATTTGAAATAAATACTTTCATGTATTTAAAATGTATTTGACTAAAGGTCCTACTGTTTCATCCTGTAGCTGCTTTTAGTACTAGTTACAGTCCTTCTGATGTGTTTATCGTTAATGTTGAGGTTTTTCTATTCGTATAAGATCCTTTGTGTCCGTCTCTCTGTAGTCTGGCCATGTTTTACGTCATAGCGCTAGCCGGGGCGCACAAGAGAGTGATCAACCACCTGAGGGAGCAGCTGGCCATGGTGAGTAACTTAAGACCTTAAAGCAGCAGTTGCTATAAAAAATGTTTAAATTTGAAAATCTGGTTTAGTTTTTAGTTGTTTTAGGTTAGATTATGTAGATTTAGGTCAGGTTAGATGTTTTGTAGGTTTGACATTATTGGTGTTTATATATACTGTATATATGGGTCAAAGATGTGACGCTTGTTTTTTTGTGTCCCTTTGGTTAAGTTTACATTTTTTACTTGTCTGCCATTTCATCATCAATACAATATAATAAATGTGGTAAATGTGGATGGTTACACCAATTGACACTGGGTTGTGTCAAATGGTGTAACCAGTGTTTGTTCATGAAAATATGAAATTATACACAAATATTAATTATATTCCTATTCCTAGCTAAGCATTATATTTTACAACATGTTTTTAGCCATTTTGACATACATTTCCATAGATTATAACAAAAACCAAGCTGTTTTCAGCATACTGTACCATATGACGCGCTCGATGTTGCGAAACTGGTGAAACATAAAAATTTGAGATCACCCTGATAAAATCTATTCTTAGGTAACATGTTGCAATTGATTATTATTATGAGTACACCTACATACACTCTAGATTAATAAAATATTGAATATTTACCCCTTTTCTCTGGTTACACCACTTGACATTTTCAGGCGCATTTGGTCTTACTTTTTTTTTTTTTTAATATGCAAATGTGATTTCAAATGACATAAAACCAACATAAATACAAAATCCACATATTAACACACCTGATGCATGCTTTTAAAACAGTATTTCCCCAAATTCTTTTTCCATATTTCACACCCTTATTTGTCACTGACCCATATATGTAATATTATATTACTTTGCCTTCACACGTATGCTGTCATATTATGTGTTTGTTAATTTTGTGTCCTCTCAAAAAATTTGAAATTTTAACTTACTGTAAGTGGAGGCTCCAAATAAGCTCAGGTTTTCAGCCTCTCCCTGAACTGTATATTATTTGTTATCTTTATTGTTCTTGTGTATTTTTATTTTGAAATTATGCAAATAAAAAAAGTGAACTGAGATTAAAAACAACAACACTACAAACACTGCTAGTGTGCAGGATGCTTTACTGCACTCTCTTTTCATGTACATGTGTATTCCTGGGAATATTGAGTGATGGACAAACTCAATTATTTGAGTTTAGTGTCTTCAGCAATGTTACAATGATACTTCCCTCCTTCCTTCTTCCAAGGTACAATAGGTTGAATGAAGAAACCTGGCGCCCCCCAGTGAAACCTGACTCATCCATCTCTCTTTTGTGTTCCCCAGGAGAGTTGAGACAAGCGGTTCCTGATCCAGAAGCTTTGCCAGGCCCAGAGGTCCTCTGCTGTCCGGTCGCCCCGCAGCTCCCAGTCCCAGTCCCCCCCAGACAGGCACAGCCTTAGCCCCTCCACCACCTCCCCCTACAACTCTGGGCTGTTCCTGGTTCAGCCCTCTCTTGACTCCTACACACACGTATAACCTCCCCCTACAACTATGGGCTGTTCCTGGTTCAGCCCTCTCCTGACTCTTACACACACATATAACCTCCCCCTACCGCTCAGGGCTGTTCCTGGTTCAGCCCTCTCCTGACTCCTACACACACGTATAACCTCCCCCTACAACTATGGGCTGTTCCTGGTTCAGCCCTCTCCTGACTCCTACACACACGTATAACCTCCCCCTACCGCTCAGGGCTGTTCCTGGTTCAGCCCTCTCCTGACTCCTACACACACATATAACCTCCCCCTACAACTCTGGGCTGTTCCTGGTTCAGCCCTCTCCTGACTCTTACACACACGTATAACCTCCCCCTACAACTATGGGCTGTTCCTGGTTCAGCCCTCTCCTGACTCCTACACACACATATAACCTCCCCCTACAGCTCTGGGCTGTTCCTGGTTCAGCCCTCTCCTGACTCCTACACACACATATAACCTCCCCCTACAACTATGGGCTGTTCCTGGTTCAGCCCTCTCCTGACTCCTACACACACGTATAACCTCCCCCTACCGCTCAGGGCTGTTCCTGGTTCAGCCCTCTCCTGACTCTTACACACACATATAACCTCCCCCTACAACTATGGGCTGTTCCTGGTTCAGCCCTCTCCTGACTCCTACACACACGTATAACCTCCCCCTACCGCTCAGGGCTGTTCCTGGTTCAGCCCTCTCCTGACTCTTACACACACGTATAACCTCCCCCTACGACTATGGGCTGTTCCTGGTTCAGCCCTCTCCTGACTCCTACACACACATATAACCTCCCCCTACAGCTCTGGGCTGTTCCTGGTTCAGCCCTCTCCTGACTCTTACACACACATATAACCTCCCCCTACAGCTCTGGGCTGTTCCTGGTTCAGCCCTCTCCTGACTCCTACACACACATATAACCTCCCCCTACCGCTCAGGGCTGTTCCTGGTTCAGCCCTCTCCTGACTCCTACACACACATATAACCTCCCCCTACAGCTCTGGGCTGTTCCTGGTTCAGCCCTCTCCTGACTCCTACACACACATATAACCTCCCCCTACAACTATGGGCTGTTCCTGGTTCAGCCCTCTCCTGACTCTTACACACACATATAACCTCCCCCTACAGCTCAGGGCTGTTCCTGGTTCAGCCCTCTCCTGACTCCTACACACACATATAACCTCCCCCTACAACTATGGGCTGTTCCTGGTTCAGCCCTCTCCTGACTCTTACACACACATATAACCTCCCCCTACCGCTCAGGGCTGTTCCTGGTTCTGCCCTCTCCTGACTCTTACACACACATATAACCTCCCCCTACCGCTCAGGGCTGTTCCTGGTTCTGCCCTCTCCTGACTCTTACACACACATATAACCTCCCCCTACCGCTCAGGGCTGTTCCTGGTTCTGCCCTCTCCTGACTCCTACACACACGTATAAACTATTTTTTTTGGTGGAGTAGCCCAACATGGGAAGCATTACATTTCTGTTTCTTTGGTGTTGATGATCCAAAGCATACAGTATGAACTTGTCCAGTCTTTTAGTAATCTTAGTTGGAACTATTGTTTTGAGAGCTCCCAAAATACTGCATACTTGTTCTGTTATGGTTTTTGTTATTTTACAGTTTAATGTTGATCTACTGTGAGACCTGCTGTTTTGTAGGACATGGCTTTCCTCCTATCACTTTTTCCTTCCAAGAAGGACTTGTATTATGAAAACTAGTTATAGGCAGTTTTATGTTGTGTGTGTCGTATTTAATCAGTTTGGCAAATTGACGTAGTGTCTAGCTAACTAGGGTTAGCCGAACCAGCCCAACTGCTGCCTGGCTGGGGAAGTGCGTCAGTCGGCTAGACACAGGCAGCGTTTGCTGTGCTGTTACAAGCCTACATGAGACAAATACTACCCATGAATAAAGATAATAAAGATCAAAATCATAACAAGTTGTGTCTGTCTTATCAGCTGACATATCAATCATGATGTTGCACACTCCTGTATATGCACCTTACACGTTACAAAGATCACGTAGTAGAATGGGCATTCATTTACTCCGCTCAGACCGCTGATGTTTCAGAAAACCCCCATATAAGAGTTTTAAGCATGTAACCAAGCCAACTGGCTGTCTGGTGAATCGTGGCCACAGGTCTGTGTAATAGAAGCCACAATCCGTATGATATAAACCTCATTTTGAAAAAAAGTACACCAGAGCCGGCAGGCTACACTACCCACAATCCTTAAGTACACACCCCGTCTTTGATTGGTGGAGCTCGCTGTTACCATGGACACGTTTGGTTTAGAGCCCTGTCAAAATTGGCGCGTTGGTTTAAAGCTCTGTCAAAATTGGCGCGCAATACAACTATTTACAAGACAAATACTGATCCTGGAGAGGAGACCAGACCAAACCAGAAATGGCAGGCTATGCCAATAAAAATATATTGGAAGCTGCACTGCTTCTTGGGGACAGCTTTATTGACTGTACCCCAGCTCCTGCTGCTCGGCCTCGCCGGCGTAAGAGGAACCGTGAGGGGAGACCTCTAACCAGCGGTTTTCAAGAAGGTTGGTTATAACATTTTGAGATGGATCTTTTTGTTAGTCATTTGTTGTATTACCAGTGACTGCTCCTACCTCACACTTGTCAGTTGTTCTTTTGACAAATAAATAACAATTGTAATCCTGTAAAATTTGATTGCCATTTTAATGTGTTGCAGCTGAAGTAGGCCTATTAAGTCCACCAGTGACCGAGCACTGGGACGTAACAAGGAGTTCAGCTGCAGGTCAGACAATATCCAGTATTCCCCTAGTGCTCAACAAGCATTTAACACACTTAAGACATTATAACTGAGTATATTTTCTAATGCAATATGCAGCTTTGAAAATATAAGGGTCCGTACAACTCCCTTTAGTGTATGATCAATTCATTCTATATACAAGTGGTGAAGTGATGTTTGTTGGTGATGGCATGACAAAAAATGCAAAATATGGTTTGGGACACTGAGATGAACAAACATCTTTGATGTTTTCCCAAATAGACGCACTGCTTCAGGAGCTCCAAGGAGCTGAGGTGCAGGTCCCCGAGTCCCCCGAGCCAACTGCTTCCAATGACTGGGCCACCAGAAGTCATATGGCGACAGAGAGGTGGAAAGAGGCAAGACCTCAGCTCCTCCTCAATGCCCTGGCAGCAGAGGCCATTCCACATGTCATCTGTGGCAGATGCAGTGGCAAAAAGGCAGTGGTGGAGTGCAAGGAGTGCTTGCCTTCACCACTGCTCTGCACTGTAAAAAATGTGCCTGTAAAAAAACAGTAAACAGCTGGCAGCAGGGTTACCATTATGTTACTGTAAAATTTACATCTTTTTACTGTCACTAAAATTTACGGTTTTGTACTGTTAATGAAAAATACAGTAAGAACTGGTTTTTAAATGTACTTTAACCAGTTCTTACTGTATTTTTCATTAACAGTACAAAACCGTAAATTTTAGTGACAGTAAAAAGATGTAAATTTTACAGTAACATAATGGTAACCCTGCTGCCAGCTGTTTACTGTTTTTTTTACAGGCAAATTTTTTTACAGTGTACAAGCACAGAAGGCAAACAATATGTCCTTTGAGAGATAACAATGTAAGGGGGATGAATTCACAGATACTTTAGTTTATTTACTTTTTATTTTAATATAAAGCAGAAAATCTCACATGCAGAGCAATTGCATGTTAAACTGGTGCTGACAAAATATAAATATATTGAAAAATGTAAAACTTTAACATCTCAATACACTGAATGTAACATCTCAATACACTGAATATTATGAGAGGCCGTATAGGCCATATTCCATACTTTACCTCTCATTTACACATGTGAATACTCATTATGGCCCACTCGAAGACACCAGTTCTGCCAGTTCTGCCAGTTCAGTCTTGATAGCCCTGTGTGTGTCTGCATACAGTGTGTATGTGAGAGAGAAAGAGAGAGTGAGAGAGAGATGAGTTCCAAAATAACTTATATTGCAACTTCTCACATAAAATCAGCATGCGTGCACCTAATTTCCTTTTATCATAATGTGGACTATGACCATAAAAATCTCAAGAAACAATATCCCAAGTCCTGAAATACTTCATAAGCAAGTAATGGGATTGAATAATCTTACCATTTTAAATGAAGTCCCACTCAAAGTCCATGAGTTTCCTCAGCAGAGTGGATACATGTGTGTTTACTGTTGTTGTCTTTTTGTTGGTGACTTTGCCTGTCTTCTTTGATAAGACTTTGCCTCGTCCAGCCTTGGTGCCTCTCTCAGGGTTTATTCCAACAAAGCGCCTGAAAAATTAAAGTGTTTCTTCAGACAAAAATCAAGTTGTGGAACTCACTCAGATTATAAAAGGCAGGATATGTGTAGATTCCCAATAGCATGTCATTAAAAATATAAGGTATCTAACCTCTGGATGAACTCGAGTGTGCATGCTGCCTCTTCTTGGTACTGGAGATTGAAGATGTAGTAGGTGGAAAATAATGCAGCAAGCCCTGTCAAGAAGGTGGGCTGGATCCCCTCACATATGATGTTGCCGTCAAGGCTGACCATCCAGCGCTGAATACAGCTTCCTTCCGTTTCACCTGGAACTTAGAATAATTGTCCTCTGTTAAATATATGGATACATACGTACACAGTACATGTTTGAAATGATTTTTTTTTGGCCATATATACTACTGGTACAGTAATCACACAGCTTAAACCTTCTAATTCTATTATATTTATTTATTAATTAAACTATTTATGACATATCTACTTATTGATCAAATGTATTAATCACATTAACTTTATTTATTAGTCTATTCATTACTGTCTATTTTTTTATCCTATTTATTAATCACATGTACTGAATTTCTCACCAGACTACAATTGCATTTTGCATTAATAGGCCATTTTGTAGCTTGATTAACCAATGATGTTAACATACCAAGCAGTATCAGACGAGGAGTTGCAGGTATGGAGATTGTCCTCTCAATGTCAGCTGCAGTGGCTGATCCCTAGGACATAGAAAGTGAAATTCAAAGTGTACTCTTGATAAGAGTCATCATATGACATGTCATATACACATTTTACTTACATTAGCAAGAAGGATCAGATCTGTTATGTTCTCTGAGAAGTGAGCCATCAGAAGCTGGGTGACACGAGATGACAGCTCGACATCTTCACCCAGAGAGAGAACTTCCTTGACTCTTGCATTGGTAGGTTTAGTCTTGAAGAGTTCCACAATGGCTCTACCACACTCCTCCATGGCAAGCTCCAGTGTACGCAGTACAGGGATATCAGTGAGAAGCTCAAAGTGTGCATAGAGCCCTCTCTGGGTGAACAGGTATGGCCACTTGGTTCTCAAATCCTCCACTGTTGGTGCTGGTAGAGCATTTATTTGGCGCCGCTGCAGATAGAAAGTTGTTTCCATTAGCTGCTTTACCTCTGCTCTGTCAGCCCCACTGATGCCATCCCGACTGTAGATCGCTTCCAGTTTTTGACGTTTGCTCTCCACTGTGTCATCAGTCTCCTCTGGTGGGAGGCTGGGCTGGAATCTGGAGCAGCCATATGTGTCAGTAGGTCCTCTCTTCTGACCCTGGCCGGATGAGCGGTGCTGTCGAAAGCTACTGTCACGGTTCAGATTTTCGATGCGATTTTTGACTTGAATTAGGAGAGACGTGTATCCACTTCCCAGAAGCTGACCGTTGTCAAGGTGATCGGCAAAACTGGTTGGGTATTGACGAACAATGTTTCGGCAAACTGTAAGGCACTGTGAGCGTGTTGGATTTGGCTCATTCTTCCTCATCTCATCTGCCACCACTCTCACCATCTGACGTCGTGCAGCAGGATAAGGCCTCTTACCATCTGAGATGGCTGAACGAATGTCCGCAGGCATGAGGCTCCATGGCACCTGAAAGGATTCTGCCCATGATTTCTTTATGTGGGAGGAGGACTGGTTGTCTTCAGTTCCACTAGATGCTGAGCATGAGAGCAAAGATGAGGTGGATGGATTGGAAAATGGTGGAGTGTTGCTTCTGTCTTCAGTGGTGGGAGAAGGCAGGACTTCTGTCAAGGTGATTGTCTCAGCCTCTAAAATTAACATAAATATTAGATATGCTTTTTTTAAATCAATGCATTAGTATAATGTAAAATGAAGTAGTGATGCCATGACACTAAACAAATATACCCATTTTGAATGCATCCAACACTTTTCTCTGTTGAATAACAGGTAGTAGGTCTCCAATGTCCTCTTGTTTCACATATTTGAGGTCTTCTGTTGAGTCTAAACCAGAGCTTATTAGCCTGTCTATCACAAGCTGTTGAACAGCTTCAGAGATATTTGGCAAAGCCCTAAGGATGATCTCCTTCAGCTCTTCCACCAAGGTTGTCATTGCTCTCTGTTGAGAGGAAGGAATGATGTGGAATTATTACGGGTATGTCACACAATGAATACTCTGGTAAAGGGTAATAATCAGCTAGGTCATCCTGATTAACACAACAGTAGTATCCCTGAATTGATGTGAAGCCATAAACACCTACATCATGAAGAAGCTGAGCCTTACATTATTCAATCAACATTGAGATGCAGCAGTGACTGACAGCCGCCCACCGACTGACAAAGACATCCTCTGCCTTTTTTCTTCAATCCACTCTCGAGCGGGATTTATATTGTGCGAGTGCGCAGTTAATATCTGCGCGTGTGAAATAACATAATCTGCCCGCGAGTACGTTTTACACGCGCTCGACTTTTGACCCAAATGTGACTCCAAACTATGGGAGCGTAGAACTCAAGTAGCCTACGGCGAGCAGGTTTGAACTGCATGCAAGCGCAGCTGCACAGCGGGCGAGAGGAAAGTGCTCTCATCTCGCGCGTGGGGGCTCCACACGCCCCCACAGCAGCCTGTATCACTCTCGGTTAAATTTGTGCGCGAGGATTTATATCGTGCGAGTGCGCAGTTAATATCTGCATGTTTGAAATAACATAATCTTCCCGCGTGTACGTTTTACGCGCGCTCAACTTTTAACCCTAATCTGATTCCATATTCGCATCGGAGGAAGTGAGACGTGCTGAACAGGCGATGGTGTCTGGCCTCGCTAACAGCTCCGAGCCCGAGTCATCATAGAAACAGCTTATTGAGATGCGATTTTCTAATAAAAAAACGATTTTTGCCCAGTGATTTTCGAATAGCATATTTGCCATAAAGTCCCATCCCTAGTAGAAATTTAAATGAGCTCCTTGTGTTGTCTGATTAATTAGCAATCATCTATGATCGAGGCACAAGCACATGAGGTTCGCATCGGAGGAAGTGAGACGTGCTGAACAGGCGAAGATGTCTGGCCTTGCTAACAGCTCCGAGCCCGAGATATCATAGAAACAGCTTATTGAGATGCGATTTTCTAACAAAAAAGATTTCGAATAGCATATTTGCCATAAAGTCCCATCCCTAGTAGAAATTTAAATGAGCTCATTGTGTTGTCTGATTAATTAGCAATCATCTATGATTCTAGCTAGCTAATTCGAGCTAGCTGCTAAATCATGTCGTGCACATTATGCTACTGCATATAAACTGGTAACATCACTAACAGACTTTCCACTGATTTATGTATGACTTACTTTCCACTGATTTATGAATTGATGAAACTGCTACTCACCAAAATTTAGTAAGATGGGGATGGATTAACAAAAGCATGGACCCAGCTCCACATGTGCAGCTCAAGTGATGCTCTTCCAGAAATGCAAAAAATACTGCTTGGTACTGTTACTTTGGATGATTAATTAGCGGTTAAGTGCTGTATTTCAGGAATACATTACAGTTTGGTTAAAAAACAGCCAACAGAGTTTATTTAACAGATTTTAATGCAATTTTACAGATTTTAACTGTATTTCAAAATAACACGATAATACTGTTGAAATCCTGCTGTTTATTTACAGCAATCTTTTACAGTGTGTGAGAACTGTGACTGTGAAGTCCACAGTTCATTGGCACTGCACAATCGCAGGTCTATGATCTGTGGCTACTACTTACCTGTACCTCCTACTGTAGTGGTGCAGGTAAAGGAGGGTAACTACAGCCACAACTCACAAGGTGTGTATATGGTGTGTAAGGTGTGTGTATGTATGCACATGTATACAGTATATTGTGTTAATGTATATTGTGTGTGTGTTTTCTCTTTTTAAATATTGGCCATTTCCTGACTTATGCATTTGTCTCACCTCTATAGCTCGAATTTTGCCCATGAGATTGCCACAGAGCATCTGCACCTGTTCTCCATCGGCTATCATGCTAAGTCCTGGCAGAGAAATCATTTTTATCAACATGAAAGGTAGGTATGAGGCCATAAATCAAATGTAACCTTTCCTCCTTAAGACATGCAATTGCCCTGCAATTTGACCTTAGCTTTGAATGTTTCTTCTCATGATTTGAATTCTATTTTTTTCCAGGACGATATGATCTCACTCTGCCAGATGTCAGTTGCAGCACCTGTTCTGCGCACTGGTGTCCTGGATTGGCAGACATCCAGCTGAGTGGATACTGGCCCGCCACAGCCAGTATGGCCACTGGCACCATCTTTGATGCCGAGGTGTTCCAGGCCTTTCAGGACCTGGAGAATGCTGCACCAGGCAGCTCTAGATTGGCATTTTGTCGGCTCCTGGACCAGAAAACCTTACGCCATGGCAGGGTGAGAGTTGAATTTTTTAATTTGAAGTTGTAAGGGAATCTAGTCGTGAGTGTTACCCATTTTTTGTTTTGTATGACATAGTCTAAAGAATAATTTTTTGAAAATTTCGATTTAGGCAAATGTTTTGTGGGGGCGCTACCCACAAGTTTAGCTGTGCTGCTCAATCCACCAATGCACAATCCTTACAAGTTGTACCTTGTTATAAAGGTGATTAATCAAGCTTTTATGTTAACTATATCTGAATTTATCCAAATGTTGACTTGATGCAGAATGGCAAAATCTGCAGTGATGCTCTCCAGAAGAGTTTCATGGAATGGGCTATTTGCAGCTATGAGATCCAGAAACTGAGTAAGGAGCAGTCATTCTCGTGTCCTGCTTGCACCCCGGATATGCTGGCTGTGGCAGTGGATGGCAACAGGAAACATTATCGTTTCAGCAAGTGTGGGAGGTATAACATACACTCATGTATTTATTTCCTTGATTCACTGTTTTAAAAAGTTATTCAGATTGAACCATGTTCTGAACTTCTGGTAATTGAATGCACTACAATGCTTTCTATGTGTAGCTCGAGTGAGCCTGGCTACTTCGATGGTGTTTTCATCCAAAATGACACAAAGGTGGCATCTTCGGTGGAAAACATCCACACAAAAACCAAGCATGTAAGTGTCTGTGTATTTGTTAATATTAAGAGTCATTCATTCATGACCACTCACGTCAAATACCTTTAACCATTCATTGCATAAATGGGCAGACATTTTACTTTGGCGTTTGAGGTACAGTATCTGATGTTCTGCTCCCTGCTAGTTCATCACCCACTGAGTGACCGCAGGGAGCACGCTGCTTCGCAGGCCACCCGCTGAGTGACCGCAGGAAACACTATACAGAAAACCCCCCAGGGGGTACAGAGCAAGCAACATGACAATACATACAGAAACACAATCAGCAGCAGAGAAACAGAACAAGCAAAACAACCAGGGTGGAGGCCGGGGAGGCGGAGGCGAGCGCAGTCGAGATAACAGCAACTAAGCGACCTAGACTGAGCTATAAAAAGCCTTCACCGCATGGGAATGTGAGCAAGGGAGGGCTGTGATTGGCTAGACTAATTAGTAAACAATTGAAGTCAACCGGGTAGCTGGTTGCAGCCACGCACTTGACCCTGTGACATGAATGAACCTACGCAGGCTTCATCTAATAGTCAACAAAGACACTAAGTCTCAATCCATGTACTATCCATGTACTGTATAGGTGGCAGGAAAAGGCCATTGCGGTAAGGCTGAGCTGGTGGCAGCAAAGGAGGCTTCAAGGAAAAGCAGCCACAGCCTTGATGAAGAAGGCCTTGAGGTTGCTGTCTGCCGGCATGGCATACTCCTGAGGTACAAAATGACTTATTTGTACATGACTGATACTAATTTAGAATGGCAATGCATATACTTCTTGATAGGATCTTTCTACTTCCCACAGGTCTCTCAATCACTTCAGAGGGGAGATATATGCCTACCCATTGCTCCTCATGCATGAGGTAGCATCTAGGCACCATGTCACTTTTTTCTGCATGGATGTCACATGCAAGTTTGTGCCATACTTGCAAAAAGTGACCTCTGCATGCCCAGAATATGTGCATGTGTATGTCAAGTAATATCTTGATGTTACTAAGATATCTCCGAATTTAATATATATATATTTTCAGTCCAGTCCTCCTATTTAATGTGTACAAATGCAGAAAAAGCAGACGCGACGCGGATTTGGTAGTCACGTGATTTCGGGCTGTACACCCAACACGGTTGCAATGTAAAAGAACTGGGCGTTAAATGCATGGATGTATTAATAGAACTGGATACAGCCACTCCATTCACTGGCCGCTATCAACAATGAAGCCCTATTGAACCGCGCCATCTTGGCAAATTTGTAGTCATTTGACTATTTCCGGTGACTTTTGTACTGCGCAGTTGAGCTTCTCTGGCCGACGCGCGTCCACGAAAAAGTTCACATTTATCTGAAATGTAGATGCACGTTCCCGGCTCTCTCGGCTCTCCCCGCTTTGATTTAGCAATGAAAACCGGCTTGCATATTAACCTGTTTTTGTCAAATATATCAATTGGAGAAATTATTTTTTGATCCTGGCATCTTAGTTTTAACAGGTTAAATATAATTGAACATGTTTTGTTTGCTAGTAGATGGTATTCATTCCGTTCGCGATAACGTTATTGCAGCCAGGCTAAATTCCTCCAGGGAGCCAGTGACAGGCGAGTTGAAGAGCTTCACTCCCCGCCAGCAGGAGCTTTGGCCGCCGCTACCGCATCTCGGATAACCCGCTGAGTTCGTGGCTGCTATTTCACACTCGCCCTTGATCAATCCCAATACCGATCCATGGTAACAATGAATCAATCGTTCAGATCAGATCGGCAGTGCTGCATGCATGTTACAACATCATTGTTACCTTTATTAACATAACCATAGCCTACATTTATCTCTCTAACGTTAGGCTATCCATCTTACACCAGTCGGCCATTCGATAGCTGGAAGCGGTGAACGCCAACGTTGACTGAAAACACCCAAACTCAGTGTATCGTTTCATCTTCATGCTACACATCAACTCCTTTACATTGTATGTGAATAAATTCCTGTTATTCTAAAAATATCCCATTTCTGTCCATTCTTGGAAAAGGCTAATAATTGCTGTCAAAAGATCACTCCAGTTTATCACCGTATCCCACTACCATTTCAGCCAAGGGCGTAGGTTTGCGTATGGACGGTCGGGACATGTCCCTACCAACATTTTGGGAGGCCCAAATTGTCCCTACCAACTTTTAAGCAACCTTGCTCGCATTATCTTTGGAGTGCAGTTATATTAGATCATTTAGATGGCCTTCCCATAGTTTGGAAGGATAGAATTGGCCGTACCATTTTGAGTGAGTTAGTTTGCATTATGTTCGGAGTTACATTAGGCCGTTAGCCTACCCCTTTCCTCCACCGTGAATGTGCCATCCCAGTATGTTTTTTATATATTGGCTCATTTGGCTGAGATAGATTGTTGCATTTTCGCTGGATCTGAAGACCAACAGCCTTACAGACCGCTGACAGCTATGATTCTGACAGCCGTTTAGGTACATCCACCACAATGTCGCCTCCCCCTCTGAAGAGGATGAGGGATATCAGGAGCTTTTTCTCCGCAACTGTAAGTAATGTTAGCGTTAGCTAGGTTAGCTAGTTACTGGTAAACTAAGTAGCTAACGTTAGGCATTAGCAACATGAAAACCAGCTAGGTTGGTGCTAGCTAACGTTACCTAAACTAACATCACTTGTCTTTCCATTGTGGCAAATTATCAACTGGTGATAGCCTATAGCTGGCTAGCTAGCGAACTGTTAAGATGGCTTCTATCATCCTGTAACATTAGGATAGCAGCAGCCATTACATTATTATACATTAGCTGCCCACCAGAAATTTAATTGAATGGGACATCACGGCGTCCTCACAAGTAACGACCGTTGGTGTCAGCATACCAGCCGATGGGCTATTAGCTAGCTATAGCTTTGTCAAACCCAGTCTGTGCTAGACGGGATGCTAATTAGATGGATTTCTAATTTTAAATTCCCATTAACTTATGCTAAAAAACGCCAGTGATATTAAAGTCGTAAGTTTTGATTTAAAAATAAATACATTGTTTTAGCCTGACTGGGGTTCTTGTTAGAATTATAGGGGAAACTGAATACTCATAAGGCAACATTATCTAGAGGTTATCCAGCCCGTGAGAGCCGTTAACGTTACTTTTATGAGGACTCAGACTCCTGTTTTCTTACAGTTATTAGCTAACATATACTTACTAACTGGAATCTCATAATTTTGCTCTCACTATATTGGCCGGAGGGTGTTTTAAATAAAGTAGTGTATGTTGAAGTACATGGGATTTATTTTTTCCAACTATGGTATCGAATTGGGTATCCAGGATTGTGGAATTTCTCAATTAGTATTGCCTACTAAATGTCTGGTATTTTGTGACTCCCCTAATGGACAGATATATCAATTTATGAGTTGAATGTCAGTGTAAAAATCCAATGAAAATCTCAATTTTGATCAAATCATTTTTATATATAATACACAGCAGCAGTCGAGAGAGAGAGTGGAGGGACACAGCAGCAACCAAGAGAGAGAGAGAGAGTGGAGGGACACAGCAGCAACCAAGAGAGAGAGAGAGAGTGGAGGGACGCAGCAGCAACCAAGAGAGAGAGAGAGAGAGTGGAGGGACACAGCAGCAACCAAGAGAGAGTGGAGGGACGCAGCAGCAGCAGCAGGCAGGATGTGATACACTAAGAACATTGTATTAGTATTATTCAATTTCATAAGTATATGCATATTTAAGAGGTTTAACCTCTCGTCCCCAGCAAAAAAATTGTATGCAGCTACCCTGTTATATGGTCCCTACCAATGTTGAAACCAAACCTACGCCCTTGATTTCAGCTATGCACAGGAGGTTGTCTTGTGGTCATTTTCATTAAAAAATGATTAGCCTGATCAGTTTGTTGTATGTATTAAGCCCTTTTTGAGCGTTTTGTGTGTGTGCATTGTTAAGTGTAAGCTTATGCAGCCTACTCCAAACTTGAATGGTTACAGCAGTCTTGTCGTCTACAAGCAACAGTCTCTGGCTTTGCATGGCAATTTATGTAGTATCATCCGAGTTCTACAAATGCTGTACTTTTTTGTACTGTAAGTAACCCCTCAATTATTCAATTTTACTGGGGAGCAGTGACCATAGCCTACTTGCCAACCCTCCTGACTTCCGCGGGAGATTCATAAATTTGAACTAGGTTGTGTAGTAGATAGGCTACAATAAATTAGGACAGATGCACATTTACTGAACAGCACAGACAAAAGTCGGACATTAAAAACAATTGCTCCATACACACATATATATATATATATATATATAATGTTTCACATTTCGTTTTAATGCTTTTAATGTCTAATTTGTAATGCTTTTAATGCCCCCCCCCCCCCCGCAATTTGGTTTGGAAATGCTCCCTGTTTCTGAGGTCCCAAGGTTGGTGAGTATGGCAAGCTATAAGCTATGAATACAAGCATACCGCTCAAAAAGGGCTTAATACATACAACAAACTGATCAGGCTAATCATTTTTTAATGAAAATGACCACAAGACAACCTCCTGTGCATATTAAACGGCGCATTGCGAGGATTTGCGCCGTCCAATACGCCGTTTTTCAACGAACACACGCCTGGTGACGGCGAAAAATCAAGGCGAATTATGACCCATTTGGCGTTCCATAGGCATGTGCTCAGTAACGGGTGTGAATGTAAACATGCAATAGGCGACAGTGGCAACCAGGTACTACGCGAGAACGCTCCCTCCGGACCTCCACTGAACTTTACCCGCATCAGCACTGAGGCGCCGCCGGGAGGATCCGCGATGGCAGCCCTGGGTGAGGTAGGAAGCTTCTTGCACGGAATCGACGGTGTCGGACACGTCGGGTCCCCCTTTCTCCTGACGCCTCTCGGGGACAGTCCCACGCTGCTGAGCGAGCACCTCATACCCGGGGAGAGGCTGTCCCGGAGCACCACCGCGGATTTGACTCACCTGAAAGGAATCCTGCGGAGAAGACAGTTATATTGTAGAACTGGATTTCATCTGGAGATACTTCCTGATGGCTCTGTGCAAGGGACAAGAAAGGACCACAGCCGGTTCGGTAAGAAACCGTTTATTAACACATTATTAGGCAGCCAATAGCAGAATTATAGTTAAGCAAATTATAATTGCCCACTATTATTAGCCTATAATTAAACTTAGATGTTATTAGTCTTGTTATTATTTATGTGTATATATGGGCTGATCGTCATCATGATTGTAACACATCCATGCCCTCAAAATGTGAATCCTTCAAATACTAGGCTATTTATTAATAGTAATAATAGGCCCAATAATCTGAATCGTAATAATCATAACCAGAATAACAATAATACACTTTATTTGCAATGCACCGTTCGTACAGAAATGCAGCTCAGTGCTTTACAACAATAAAATTTTGTTTCTTGAAAAAAAAACTGATCCCTAGCCAACATGGAAACGTTACCATCTAAAAAAAAAAAAAAAAGGAGAAGAAGAAGAAGAAAATATACAGTAACTGTGTAAATCCTAACGGCAGCTGCTCGCGCTGATAGTGGGGATAGTGTTGAGAATGCCGAGGATGCCCAGAACAACTGTTTTATTCTTCTCCAGGTATTTTGGAATTTATAAGCCTTGCTGTTGGATTGATAAGCATACGAGGGGTGGACAGTGGCCTGTATCTGGGGATGAATGACAAGGGAGAGCTGTATGGTTCTGTAAGTATGACTTATATATATACTTATATATTATTATATATTGTGTTTGTGTTCATGCACTGTGTCAGGTCTCTGCTGAGGATTTGTATTGGACATTTATTGGCTGGTATTTGTTGTCCATTAGAAGTGCCAGTAGGTGGCAGAATTCAGGTATTTTAGTGCCAGTCTCGCTGATACAGTTTAGTTTGGGTTTTGTCTGGAACCTAATTTAACAACAAACAAAGACACAGATTTCCTTCCACACATCTTCATCATATCTCATTCTCAACCAGTAGTTTGTGTGTGTCTGCATGAGATCACATTGTATGCCCCCCCCCCCCCCCCCCAGGAGAAACTGACGGCTGAGTGCGTGTTCAGGGAGCAGTTTGAGGAGAACTGGTACAACACCTACTCTTCCAGCCTGTACCAGCATGGGGACAAAGGGACTCGCTACTTCGTGGCTCTGAACAAGGATGGCACGCCCCGGGACGGGACCAAGTCCAGGAGGCACCAGAAGTTCACCCACTTCCTGCCGCGGCCCGTGGACCCGGAGAGGGTGCCGGAGCTGTACCGCGAGATCCTGGGCCACAGCTGAGGCCGGCCGGCCCGGTCCCAGGTCAGGAATAGCTGCTGAAGCCACGGCGGCGGCCCTCACGGGGGAACCAGGGATGTGCCCACCCCCCGCCGCCCCCTGCCTGGCTGACTGGGCTGAGCTGGACAGGGGGAGCAGGCCCAGCAGGGGGGGGGGGGGAGGCTCCGCGCGGGGGCGGAAGTGTTCTGGAAGTGTTCTGGAAGTGTCCGTTGGACAGAAGAGTCAATTCAATAGTCTGTTCTATTAAAGAAAGGGATGTTTTCATTTGACTACTAGATATAGTATGTGTTCGTGAGCCTTACGTTTTCAGAAGGACTTTGAAGGAATTCAACCATTTGGTTTGTTTCAACTGTTAGTTTTTTTTACTTGTGACTAGGCTAATGCAGAAAGGAGCTGATGTCACAGGGGTCCATGTTTTATTTATTCATTTTTAGATCCATATTTATGTTATATATTTATTTATTTGAGAATATATTTTTGCAGTTCAATATATGCAGTGTAGAAAAACCACTAGAAATTGTATTCATAGTACATCAAGTTTAAAACACTGTATGTATTTTAATCAGAGAGAAAATTCTAAATATTCTTTTATCCACTGACAGATTAAACACAGCAGAAACGTTTCAGCTAAGTTGATGGATATTTCTTTGTGTGAAAACGTTTCACCGAGAGATTGTTTTACAATGTCCCATGCAGTTTCAACGATAGTCTGAAATTATTTATAGGGGCTTGTCCTCAAATAGGGAAGAGATATGGCCCTCTAAGTACCTGCATTTCGCTGTTCAACTAACCAAAATATTGTCATGGAGGAAACGTGAATAAGAGAGGAGTTATGAAACGTGATGGTCGGACAGCAGCTGAACAGGCGATCTCTCCAGAGAGAGGCGGCGCTATCTGTGCATCTCTGCACTGTTTCCTCAGCGCTCCACTGGGTTTCTCTGCTGAGGCATGAAAGCAGGAGCCTGTGATCTCAGCATCTCTGTGATGGCAAGCCAGCGGGTGTCTTGACATGGGGAGTCTGCCCTGCTGTCTCCTGTGTGTGTGTGTGTGTGTGTGTGTGTGTGTGTGTGTGTGTCTCTGATACTATGGGACTTTCCCATCTGCACACCTTTTGGAAATCAACACGTAACTCACTCCAATTAATGATGTCACGTACAGTTCCCAGAACTATAATCTGTGTTAGTATGTATCCCTGAAGTCTTAATAGACAGCCAATAAACATATGTTGAGTCTAGAGTAAAATATAGGCTCCCCATATTCTTACAGTAGCCTAGCCTAATGGTGAAATACAATTAGCCTACTTTGTAGTGGGAACATTATTTGATATAGGCCTATTGGTCGATCGAAATAGGTCCCCAAAATCTTACATAAATGGTTATTAAAATGTCCCCCATACAGTAATTAAAAAAACATGAATAATGCCATAACTATTCTGTCATTATGTCATAATACTAACTAGCCACTACTATCAGTTGACCAACGTACCTAGATTTATGTATGCAAATTCATAAACAGTGATTTTGTCAGCTTGGATATTGTCCGAAAGTAGAAGACGTGTGCAGTCGTTTAATGTTCTTTTGCAGTGAAGCAGAAAGTTATTTCGTGCCATCTTTCTTGGTCAATACCATGGAGGTATAATATAACTGGAGACGGCATTGAAAATGGCTGCCTATTCATTTCAATGAAAGTTGCTCACCGGCGCATGAAGCCATTTGACGTAGTGGCCAAAGCCCGGTATTGCAAGTCAAATCAAGGCATGCGGCCCAAGAACCATTATTTCCCATGTTAGTGGATGATGATAGATAGGGCTAGAAAAGGAAAACAAAATTTTTCTGGGTATCATTCAGCATCAGAGACCAATCTTATCAATATAAACTTTTAGTTTTAGGGGTTTTGGGGTTTTTGAAGCCACCAATACCTGTATTGAGCCATTTAAACATGTGCTGTGCACGAGCCTCGGGGACGCGCTGGTCGCGCGTTCGTGAGTCCTGCGAGCTCGGGAAAGCACGTGACCATAGGAAGACCCGCCCTACTCTGCCTCTGATTGGATAGGAAGTCATGTAATGACGTCGGTTAACATTTGCTATGCTTTTAGCAATGAAGCTGCTATGATCATGCTAATCATAGATATGAACGTATGTCTATGATGCAAATGATCATGACATGTGGTTACTTTAGGACATCGTTGGAAAAGATCTAGAGGGTAAGTGGGTCAATGTTGAATAACTTAGCTAACATTACCTAATGTTACATTTCTTTATATTAACATCAACTATATTGATAGGCTAGGGAGCTATGCTAACGGTAGCTAATGCTAACGGCTTAGGGTTAACGTTACGTTCGGAGGTCTCAGATGTATTTCAATTTCAACAATGTTGAGCATGATCAATGTGACATTGTTCATACATTGATTACAGTCTGTAATCTTGTCTGGCATTATTTAGCTATAGTGGGCTGATGCTTGCTGCTGCTACTATAGCATTTGCCACATTATACATCAAATTAATCAAGCATAGTGTTATTACCTGAAGGCATTATTACCATTGCAAGTAAGCATGCCATGTATATGCCATGCCTGGAAATCAAATTAATAGTGTAATTATTCCCCATCATAGCTCATTGTACACTGATATAATCATTCTCCTTGCCTTTGCTAATACTCATCTCTTTTATCAAACTTTGTGCTAGGAAAGAAATCTGGCTGTGATTCGTCGCTAGTGCTCATCCAGGCTGTTGTCATCTCCCGCCTGGACTCCTGCAACTCCCTACTTGCTGCCATCCTGCAGCGTTGGCCATCAGACTCCTGGAGAAAGCTGCTGCTGACCTGGTGTTCAACAGCCCCATGCTCTTCCACAAAACTTCCCTACTCTGTTCTCTGCACTGGCTCCCTGCGCTGTCCCATCCAGTTTAGGACTGTGGTTCGAGCCTACAGGGCAAATGAACAGCTCCCTCCGACCTCCAGGCTGTGGTCAAGCTCTGCTGCCTTGAGGTGATTGGTTCCCCAGTTGCTCCAAGCCCCCCTACGGCAGATTGGCGTGGCCATGGCTTTTTTCTGTCCTGGCCTCACAGTGGTGGAATGAACTGTGCACTGATGTCAGAACAGAGCCAATAATACAAACTGTTCATAGTGAGCCTAGTTATTATTGATTAACTTGGACTGTTTCCTCTCTCCTTGTCAGTCATTAAAATATGTTCAGTGTTTCACAATACTGATGTATAACATTTCATTATTTTGTCTCAGACCATTTCTGAAACAATCATCAGTGTCAGTATACATTTCCCTCCAATGTTATTGCTTGCCCATTTTTAACCATTTAACTACTAGACTGTACAAACGAATTGCACAACTATAGTATTTTCTAGGTATAGCCTACTTCTCCACTTTCTCTTAATGTTGGTATGAAATGGCAGTCAAACTATGCAATGATGTTCCACACTGTTTCCACCCAAATTCCCAACAAATGTGGCCACCACACTGTTCAGGACATTCACAGGTCTTGCTCTCAGGGATCGGTAAAAGAAAGGGACATGGTTCCTCCATAATGTGCTAAGGCTCTGCTTAGATAAAAGGCTTGGTCATCAGAAAATATCACAAAGACAGTGATCACAAAACAATTAAAAACATGTCACCAGTGTATGCCTTAACCCTAGTCAAATTTCTAGTATGTGTGAACCATATACATGGCAGTAAACAGATCTTGAGTCATACAAACTGGAGGATGCTTGACCCATACAAACTACTTTAACTCAATTTCAATAAACAACTTCAAAATATGGCAGACAGAAGAGCTGAGCAGACTTGGTAGATGACTGGATGATCTTACAGAGAACCAAGGGAAATTGACTGGTATTAATGCTAAGAGTAATGAGGGATGAGGTGCAGCTGGGCAGAGTGGAGACAGGTGGCAGGTGATGCAGGAGATGGGAAGGTGAGTAGGCAACAACCAAGCATGAACAGGAACTGGACCACTGGCTCCCCTTGACTGTCCAACCCATCCATCAGCGCCAGCAGAGTGGACACGATAGAGCCAGAGAGAGAGACAAATGCAACGCAAGGTTAGTTTAGTTCCAATCGCCCATGTGCAACATCAATCAAGTACGCAGCCAAGCTAAAGAACCGAGTTACACCAGAGGCGGAGCGAGGCGGTGGCTCCGTGACAGACAGGCCTCACCTGTGTATCTGGTCCTGTCTGCTGGAGCATACTGGGGACAGCCGGTCTATCTTGTTGAAGAAGATGAAGGAGGGTCTCATTAGGTTGACCTGGGGAGAGACCAACAAACAGCCATCACAAGCTCTCAGTCAACACTGAGGATGATGGTCAGGTGTCCTGTCCAATAATTATACCCCCCTCCCCCAACCGCCACAGTTGCCCCATTGGCTAACCTGGTCAAAGAGAAGGCAGAGCTGATTATGTGTTCTGATTCACCAACCCACTTGCTAAGGCAGTCAGCTCCTTTCCTTATAGACACCTTTGTGTTTCCCTGCCGACACTCGTTAGTCTGCACCCGCGCCACTGGGGTCTTGCCTGTACTTGGGGGACTGTAGATCAGAGCACTACACATCTGTAGGTGGGGGGGGGGGTTGGGGGGAGTATGTGAAAAACAGGGACTTCACAAGACAGCTCAAATTAGACAAGACAGCTTAAATACGTCTGGGTCTTCATATGTTTACTGGAGCAACGTACTGTAGTGTGGTCTCACCTAGGAGGTTCTTCTATCAGGTGATCGAACACAGAGGGGTTGCTCTGCTTCCTGTTCACTGACTGAAAAAGCAATCACAGTGGGATTTAGTGACATCATTATGCACATCAGGAATTCATTATCTCATCTAGTCAGTCAAAAAATGATTTTGTCCTCACCAATAGGTGGCGCCTCATATCACTGCATTTATCTTTTAAAACAGCAAACACTATGTGTAAATAAGGTTTTAAACTTCACCAACATCATTATAAATAATCAGCCCCTATGGCTGGATACAGGCGCAGCAGAAGTCGAGGGTGACAGTACTAGGTTTTTTAGCTGGCAGGTGCCCATCAGGCTCAGTGAATATCTGGTTGAACTGGTTTAAACTCTGTCCTCAGTATTAGTACTGCCCATGTGCACAATTGATTCGCTAGCTTTTCATTGGGATAGCTGGTGGCAGTGTTCTAGAAAGGTGGGTGCGTTCCTAAGTCAGAGGACCCGGGTTTGAACCCAGTGTGGGCAAGTGTGGTGGAATCAATACACCTGTTACAATCGCAGGAATTTTATGGGAAGGAAGGGGCTTCTTTTTTCTTTTCTTTTTTAAAGGTTTTGTACCTTCAATATTAGACACTTAAGCAAACAGAAAAACACAAAACACAACTATAAAAGGCCTGGCTTGGTTTAAAGCCCACTCACCACGTCAAGGTGCAGGCCAAGAGTGGGGACACGACAATCACTAACAGACAAACCCTGACAAATACACATGTAAAGACATGTAAAGAAACACGTAAAAACATATAGACTATACATATAGGAGTAGGGAAGTTGTGTGGAAGAGCATGGGGCCGTTGAACACGGGATTAGCAGCAGCTTTCTCCAGGAGTCTGATGGCCAACGCTGCAGGATGGCAGCAAGTAGGGAGTTGCAGGAGTCCAGGCGGGAGATGACAACAGCCTGGATGAGCACTAGCGACGAATCACAGCCAGATTTCTTTCCTAGCACAAAGTTTGATAAAAGAGATGAGTATTAGCAAAGGCAAGGAGAATGATTATATCAGTGTACAATGAGCTATGATGGGGAATAATTACACTATTAATTTGATTTCCAGGCATGGCATATACATGGCATGCTTACTTGCAATGGTAATAATGCCTTCAGGTAATAACACTATGCTTGATTAATTTGATGTATAATGTGGCAAATGCTATAGTAGCAGCAGCAAGCATCAGCCCACTATAGCTAAATAATGCCAGACAAGATTACAGACTGTAATCAATGTATGAACAATGTCACATTGATCATGCTCAACATTGTTAAAATTGAAATACATCTGAGACCTCCGAACGTAACGTTAACCCTAAGCCGTTAGCATTAGCTACCGTTAGCATAGCTCCCTAGCCTATCAATATAGTTGATGTTAATATAAAGAAATGTAACATTAGATAATGTTAGCTAAGTTATTCAACATTGACCCACTTACCCTCTAGATCTTTTCCAACGATGTCCTAAAGTAACCACATGTCATGATCATTTGCATCATAGACATACGTTCATATCTATGATTAGCATGATCATAGCAGCTTCATTGCTAAAAGCATAGCAAATGTTAGCGACGTCATTACATGACTTCCTATCCAATCAGAGGCAGAGTAGGGCGGGTCTTCCTATGGTCACGTGCTTTCCCGAGCTCGCAGGACTCACGAACGCGCGACCAGCGCGTCCCCGAGGCTCGTGCACAGCACATGTTTAAATGGCTCAATACAGGTATTGGTGGCTTCAAAAACCCCAAAACCCCTAAAACTAAAAGTTTATATTGATAAGATTGGTCTCTGATGCTGAATGATACCCAGAAAAATTTTGTTTTCCTTTTCTAGCCCTATCTATCATCATCCACTAACATGGGAAATAAGGGTTCTTGGGCCGCATGCCGTGCAATACCGGGCTTGGCCTGAAAGCCCATGGTGGCTTCAATGCGCCAAGCTGATCCTGGGGGCTTGGTCAATACGTGTACAGTAGCATATCGTCACATGACACTCACGACCATAATGGCCTGATTGGAACAGAGACATCACAAGCCTGGAGGAAAGAGATAAATTGTACTACCTGAGTCACCGTAGAGGCCAGTGGGCGGTACCTTTCAAAAATGTGCTTATGAGACGCTTGGCGGCGTTTAATAAACGCCTGACGGCGACAGGCGTATTCAACCATAACCTAAACGGCGCATTGCGAGGATTTGCGCCGTCCAATACGCCGTTTTTCAACGAAAACACGCCTGGTGACGGCGAAAAATCAAGGCGAATTATGACCCATTTGGCGTTCCATAGATGTGGGGATATCTCCGGGTGTGTATTGTTCTACAGGCCAGTCTTGAGGCGTGCGTTGCCGACGCGCACGTTGTTTGGAGTCCTCAGGCGTACATTCTAGCCGTTCTGCGAAAAGTAATTTGTGATTTGGAAGCATGTTAGTGTTATAATGTAATTGAATGTGTCACAAGCGGACACATGCGTTTGCCAGTGTTAACCATGGTGACTGCAGCTTCGCAGTCTTTTAGTGAAGTGTGGTGTGCTGTTTGTGTGTGTGTGTGTGTGTGTTTGTGTGTGTGTGTTGTTTCTACAGAAGGCCTGTGTGTTTGTGTTTCTTTGTGTGTGCGTGTGTTTCTTTGTGTGTGTGTGTGTTTGTGTGTGTGTGTTTCTTTGGGTGTGTGTGAATGTGTGTGTGTGTTTACGCGCACACGTATACTGTAGTACTATGCAGCAAATAATACAGTTATGCCTCAGCCAAGAGATGGTGGGAGGCCAGAAAGCATCACGCCATTCATCCAACCACCTTTGATCAGTTTGAAACTTTAGATGAAGATGAAAAGGAAGAATAATAGCCTTTCAAACGTCGTACTCAAGATGACCTCGGAATCTTCTCTCTCCGTCTCTCGTTCTGTTCATACCAGGAGGAGGCAGATGAGAACCTTGAGCTATTGTTAGTCAGCACTTTCCGCCTCCTGACTCTTTTTATCGTAATGACTAAGAGTTTAAAGAGAAAATCACAGAGCCTCACGCAGAATCAATACTGGACTGACTGACTGACTCACTGACTGACTGACTGACTGACTGCCTGACTGACTGACTGACTGCCTGACTGCCTGCCTGACTGACTGACTGACTGACTGGTTGACTGACTGACTGACTGACTGACTCACTGACTGACTGACTGACTGACTGCCTGACTGACTGACTGACTGACTGACTGCCTGCCTGACTGACTGACTGACTGACTGCCTGACTGACTGGTTGACTGACTGACTGACTGACTGACTGGTTGACTGACTGACTGACTGACTGACTGACTGCACTGCGGTGACCTGAATCGAAGGCCCTGAATTGGTGGCAGCAGATTGTGGTCATCCATCCATCCATCCATGCATTCATGCATCCATGTGTAGCGAGGCTCAATCTGCGTTGTGTTTACGGAGCACACTGGAGGACGACGTGCATTCAAATATCTCTTTTATTGTTGACTGTTCCTGCATGGACATCTGCATGGACATGTAGACAGGGCACGAGAACACATTAGCCTCTGGCAATAGTTCGTTGCTCGTTGGCTAACCCCGCAGTCATGAAAACGGGGAAACATTGTTTTTATATTCTTATGTGAAATAAAAGTGACCTCAAGTCTAACATCACTCATTCAATATGAAATACTTCAAATCTCCCAGGGGGGGGGGGTTACATACACTATAACAGCAGACTAAGTACTGTCACAAGATTAGCTTAGACAGACCGACAGCACTGACCTTGTTGCACCCATACTCCGCAAAAGGGAAGGAAATATAGATGCGCAGACAGTTAACCCCTCAAGGTCACGCCCCCAGATACCCCAAAACCAATCCCCAGCCCTTTGTATAATAAATCAACCAATTAAAATAAAAGGCGAGCAGAAACCCAAGGAAAATAATAATAATTAAAGTTATACAATAAGAAGATCTAGTGGAACAATATTAATCCTGTTACACATGCATCCATCCATCCATCCATCCATCCATCCATCCATCTTCATCTGCTTATCCGGGGTCGGGTCGCGGAGGCAGCAGTTCCAGCAGGGGGCCCCAGACATCCCTTTCCCTAGCAGCATCAACCAGCTCTGCCTGGGGGATCATTAGCCGCTCACAGGCCAGTGTGGAGTCCCGCCACCTGCTCCTGGGTCTACCCCGCGGCCTCCTCCCAGCCGGACACGCCTGGAACACCTCCCTAGGGAGGTGCCCAGGAGGCATCCTCACTAGATGCCCGAAATACCTCAACTGGCTCCTTTCGATGCAAATGTGGTCATACAGGAGCAAAATACACCGCAGAATCTGAAAACAGCCGAGCACTCTAACACACAGTATGATGTTGATCTCCCAAAACATGGTTCTACTCATCTACTGTATGTACAGATAATGTAAACAATGTTAACATGTCATGGTAGCACTATTAGGCTATGGTATTAGAGTTAAGGTACGGTACTGTTTGCACAGATATGACCAATTATGACCCTCTTTACTGGTCTGTGGTAGCTCTGGACCTCTTGCCAAGCCTAGCTTAGGGACTCGGGGATTCAATGCGGCACGCTTAGCTGAACAGTCCGCAATTTACACTTTGAGGGAGGTTAGTAAAAGGTATTAACGAAATAGCCGTGTCATTTTTATTAAGTTGTAAAAATCAACGAGGCAGTTCCATTAGAGACTGTAGTCTGTTGAGGTAAATAAATGTCCTGTTCACATGACCGAGCCTGTCTTGGTGACGGTTTTTCAAAGGAATGATGTGCTTTTTACATAATACTTATTTAAAAATATATATTAATAATGCGCCTGTGTTCTGTAAATGGGGGAAGATCATGCTTTCTTTTGTCTCTTTCTCTCTCTTTCAGGAGCCTCAGACTGAAATCCTTAATTGGCTGAGAGAGTTGCTACAAATATTGTGAATACATGTTATTCCGGCACAAATAGCTGCATTTACTGCAACAGTGCCTATGTGTTCTTTGGATGTGTGAACTCTCTCCAGTTAACAAGCTGGCAGAACTTGTGTCCAATCTCTAATTTAAAAACACTTACAGTACGTTTCCATAATCCGCCTCATGCACATTCAAGTGGCATCACTAGCATTAATCCCCCAGTTAAATCCTAGGGATCAATCAATATGAATGTCTTAGGACGGGACTTTTTAATTGGTGGCCAGGTTCTGCCCATGAAACAATTTGTATTGGCCCTCTGAGTATGCTACTTACTGCCTACTGGCCCACTGAGTAGCCTACTTACTGCCTACCGGCCCTCTTAGTAGGCTACTTACTGCCTACCGGCCCTCTGAGTAGGCTACTTACTGCCTACTGGCCCTTTGAGTAGGCTACCTACTGCCTACTGGCCCTCTGAGTAGCCTACTTACTGCCTACTGGCCCTCTGAGTATGCTACTTACTGCCTACTGGCCCTCTGAGTATGCTACTTACTGCCTACTGGCCCTCTGAGTATGCTACTTACTGCCTACTGGCCCTCTGAGTATGCTACTTACTGCCTACTGGCCCTCTGAGTAGCCTACTTACTGCCTACTGGCCCTCTGAGTAGCCTACTTACTGCCTACCGGCCCTCTTAGTAGGCTACTTACTGCCTACTGGCCCTCTGAGTATGCTACTTACTGCCTACTGGCCCACTGAGTAGCCTACTTACTGCCTACCGGCCCTCTTAGTAGGCTACTTACTGCCTACCGGCCCTCTGAGTAGGCTACTTACTGCCTACCGGCCCTTTGAGTAGGCTACTTACTGCCTACTGGTCCTCTGAGTAGCCTACTTACTGCCTACTGGTCCTCTGAGTATGCTACTTACTGCCTACCGGCCCTCTTAGTAGGCTACTTACTGCCTACTGGCCCTCTGAGTATGCTACTTACTGCCTACCGGCCCTCTGAGTATGCTACTTACTGCCTACCGGCCCTCTGAGTATGCTACTTACTGCCTACCGGCCCTCTGAGTATGCTACTTACTGCCTACTGGCCCTCTGAGTAGGCTACTTACTGCCTACCGGCCCTCTGAGTAGGCTACTTACTGCCTACCGGCCCTCTTAGTAGGCTACTTACTGCCTACTGGCCCTCTGAGTAGCCTACTTACTGCCTACTGGCCCTCTGAGTAGGCTACTTACTGCCTACTGGCCCTTTGAGTAGGCTACTTACTGCCTACTGGCCCTCTGAGTAGGCTACTTACTGCCTACTGGTCCTCTGAGTAGGCTACTTACTGCCTACTGGTCCTCTGAGTATGCTACTTACTGCCTACTGGTCCTCTGAGTATGCTTCTTACTGCCTACTGGCACTCTGAGTAGGCTACTTACTGCCTACTGGCCCTCTGAGTAGGCTACTTACTGCCTACAGGCCCTCTGAGTATGCTACTTACTGCCTACTGGTCCTCTGAGTAGGCTACTTACTGCCTACTGGCCCTCTGAGTAGGCTACTTACTGCCTACTGGCCCTCTTAGTAGGCTACTTACTGCCTACTGGTCCTCTGAGTAGGCTACTTACTGCCTACTGGCCCTTTGAGTAGCCTACTTACTGCCTACTGGCCCTCTGAGTAGCCTACTTACTGCCTACTGGCCCTCTGAGTATGCTACTTACTGCCTACTGGTCCTCTGAGTATGCTTCTTACTGCCTACTGGCCCTCTGAGTAGACTACTTACTGCCTACTGGCCCTCTGAGTAGCCTACTTACTGCCTACCGGCCCTCTTAGTAGGCTACTTACTGCCTACTGGCCCTCTGAGTAGGCTACTTACTGCCTACTGGTCCTCTGAGTAGGCTACTTACTGCCTACTGGCCCTTTGAGTAGGCTACTTACTGCCTACTGGCCCTCTGAGTAGGCTACTTACTGCCTACTGGCCCTCTTAGTAGGCTACTTACTGCCTACTGGCCCTCTGAGTAGGCTACTTACTGCCTACTGGCCCTTTGAGTAGGCTACTTACTGCCTACTGGCCCTCTGAGTAGCCTACTTACTGCCTACTGGCCCTCTGAGTAGCCTACTTACTGCCTACCGGCCCTCTTAGTAGGCTACTTACTGCCTACTGGCCCTCTGAGTAGGCTACTTACTGCCTACCGGCCCTCTTAGTAGGCTACTTACTGCCTACCGGCCCTCTTAGTAGGCTACTTACTGCCTACCGGCCCTCTTAGTAGGCTACTTACTGCCTACTGGCCCTCTGAGTATACTACTTACTGCCTACTGGTCCTCTGAGTATGCTTCTTACTGCCTACTGGCCCTCTGAGTAGGCTACTTACTGCCTACTGGCCCTCTGAGTAGGCTACTTACTGCCTACTGGCCCTTTGAGTAGGCTACTTACTGCCTACTGGCCCTTTGAGTAGCCTACTTACTGCCTACTGGCCCTCTGAGTAGCCTACTTACTGCCTACTGGCCCTCTTAGTAGGCTACTTACTGCCTACTGGCCCTCTGAGTAGGCTACTTACTGCCTACTGGCCCTTTGAGTAGGCTACTTACTGCCTACTGGCCCTCTGAGTAGGCTACTTACTGCCTACTGGCCCTCTTAGTAGGCTACGTACTGCCTACTGGCCCTCTGAGTATGCTACTTACTGCCTACCGGCCCTCTTAGTAGGCTACTTACTGCCTACTGGCCCTCTGAGTATGCTACTTACTGCCTACCGGCCCTCTGAGTATGCTACTTACTGCCTACCGGCCCTCTGAGTATGCTACTTACTGCCTACCGGCCCTCTGAGTATGCTACTTACTGCCTACTGGCCCTCTGAGTAGGCTACTTACTGCCTACCGGCCCTCTGAGTAGGCTACTTACTGCCTACCGGCCCTCTTAGTAGGCTACTTACTGCCTACTGGCCCTCTGAGTAGCCTACTTACTGCCTACTGGCCCTCTGAGTAGGCTACTTACTGCCTACTGGCCCTTTGAGTAGGCTACTTACTGCCTACTGGCCCTCTGAGTAGGCTACTTACTGCCTACTGGTCCTCTGAGTAGGCTACTTACTGCCTACTGGTCCTCTGAGTATGCTACTTACTGCCTACTGGTCCTCTGAGTATGCTTCTTACTGCCTACTGGCACTCTGAGTAGGCTACTTACTGCCTACTGGCCCTCTGAGTAGGCTACTTACTGCCTACAGGCCCTCTGAGTATGCTACTTACTGCCTACTGGTCCTCTGAGTAGGCTACTTACTGCCTACTGGCCCTCTGAGTAGGCTACTTACTGCCTACTGGCCCTCTTAGTAGGCTACTTACTGCCTACTGGTCCTCTGAGTAGGCTACTTACTGCCTACTGGCCCTTTGAGTAGCCTACTTACTGCCTACTGGCCCTCTGAGTAGCCTACTTACTGCCTACTGGCCCTCTGAGTAGCCTACTTACTGCCTACTGGCCCTCTGAGTAGACTACTTACTGCCTACTGGCCCTCTGAGTAGCCTACTTACTGCCTACCGGCCCTCTTAGTAGGCTACTTACTGCCTACTGGCCCTCTGAGTAGGCTACTTACTGCCTACTGGTCCTCTGAGTAGGCTACTTACTGCCTACTGGCCCTTTGAGTAGGCTACTTACTGCCTACTGGCCCTCTGAGTAGGCTACTTACTGCCTACTGGCCCTCTTAGTAGGCTACTTACTGCCTACTGGCCCTCTGAGTAGGCTACTTACTGCCTACTGGCCCTTTGAGTAGGCTACTTACTGCCTACTGGCCCTCTGAGTAGCCTACTTACTGCCTACTGGCCCTCTGAGTAGCCTACTTACTGCCTACCGGCCCTCTTAGTAGGCTACTTACTGCCTACTGGCCCTCTGAGTAGGCTACTTACTGCCTACCGGCCCTCTTAGTAGGCTACTTACTGCCTACCGGCCCTCTTAGTAGGCTACTTACTGCCTACCGGCCCTCTTAGTAGGCTACTTACTGCCTACTGGCCCTCTGAGTATACTACTTACTGCCTACTGGTCCTCTGAGTATGCTTCTTACTGCCTACTGGCCCTCTGAGTAGGCTACTTACTGCCTACTGGCCCTCTGAGTAGGCTACTTACTGCCTACTGGCCCTTTGAGTAGGCTACTTACTGCCTACTGGCCCTTTGAGTAGCCTACTTACTGCCTACTGGCCCTCTGAGTAGCCTACTTACTGCCTACTGGCCCTCTGAGTAGCCTACTTACTGCCTACTGGCCCTCTGAGTAGCCTACTTACTGCCTACTGGCCCTCTGAGTAGCCTACTTACTGCCTACCGGCCCTCTTAGTAGGCTACTTACTGCCTACTGGCCCTCTGAGTAGGCTACTTACTGCCTACTGGCCCTCTGAGTATGCTACTTACTGCCTACTGGTCCTCTGAGTATGCTACTTACTGCCTACTGGCCCTCTGAGTATGCTACTTACTGCCTACTGGCCCTCTGAGTATGCTACTTACTGCCTACTGGCCCTCTGAGTATGCTACTTACTGCCTACTGGCCCTCTGAGTAGCCTACTTACTGCCTACTGGCCCTCTGAGTAGCCTACTTACTGCCTACCGGCCCTCTTAGTAGGCTACTTACTGCCTACTGGCCCTCTGAGTATGCTACTTACTGCCTACTGGCCCACTGAGTAGCCTACTTACTGCCTACCGGCCCTCTTAGTAGGCTACTTACTGCCTACTGGCCCTTTGAGTAGGCTACTTACTGCCTACTGGCCCTCTGAGTAGGCTACTTACTGCCTACTGGTCCTCTGAGTAGGCTACTTACTGCCTACTGGTCCTCTGAGTATGCTACTTACTGCCTACTGGTCCTCTGAGTATGCTTCTTACTGCCTACTGGCACTCTGAGTAGGCTACTTACTGCCTACTGGCCCTCTGAGTAGGCTACTTACTGCCTACAGGCCCTCTGAGTATGCTACTTACTGCCTACTGGTCCTCTGAGTAGGCTACTTACTGCCTACTGGCCCTCTGAGTAGGCTACTTACTGCCTACTGGCCCTCTTAGTAGGCTACTTACTGCCTACTGGTCCTCTGAGTAGGCTACTTACTGCCTACTGGCCCTTTGAGTAGCCTACTTACTGCCTACTGGCCCTCTGAGTAGCCTACTTACTGCCTACTGGCCCTCTGAGTAGCCTACTTACTGCCTACTGGCCCTCTGAGTAGCCTACTTACTGCCTACTGGCCCTCTGAGTAGCCTACTTACTGCCTACCGGCCCTCTTAGTAGGCTACTTACTGCCTACTGGCCCTCTGAGTAGGCTACTTACTGCCTTCTGGTCCTCTGAGTAGGCTACTTACTGCCTACTGGCCCTTTGAGTAGGCTACTTACTGCCTACTGGCCCTCTGAGTAGGCTACTTACTGCCTACTGGCCCTCTTAGTAGGCTACTTACTGCCTACTGGCCCTCTGAGTAGGCTACTTACTGCCTACTGGCCCTTTGAGTAGGCTACTTACTGCCTACTGGCCCTCTGAGTAGCCTACTTACTGCCTACTGGCCCTCTGAGTAGCCTACTTACTGCCTACCGGCCCTCTTAGTAGGCTACTTACTGCCTACTGGCCCTCTGAGTAGGCTACTTACTGCCTACCGGCCCTCTTAGTAGGCTACTTACTGCCTACCGGCCCTCTTAGTAGGCTACTTACTGCCTACCGGCCCTCTTAGTAGGCTACTTACTGCCTACTGGCCCTCTGAGTATACTACTTACTGCCTACTGGTCCTCTGAGTATGCTTCTTACTGCCTACTGGCCCTCTGAGTAGGCTACTTACTGCCTACTGGCCCTCTGAGTAGGCTACTTACTGCCTACCGGCCCTCTTAGTAGGCTACTTACTGCCTACTGGCCCTCTGAGTAGCCTACTTACTGCCTACTGGCCCTCTGAGTAGGCTACTTACTGCCTACTGGCCCTTTGAGTAGGCTACTTACTGCCTACTGGCCCTCTGAGTAGGCTACTTACTGCCTACTGGTCCTCTGAGTAGGCTACTTACTGCGTACTGGTCCTCTGAGTATGCTACTTACTGCCTACTGGTCCTCTGAGTATGCTTCTTACTGCCTACTGGCACTCTGAGTAGGCTACTTACTGCCTACTGGCCCTCTGAGTAGGCTACTTACTGCCTACAGGCCCTCTGAGTATGCTACTTACTGCCTACTGGTCCTCTGAGTAGGCTACTTACTGCCTACTGGCCCTCTGAGTAGGCTACTTACTGCCTACTGGCCCTCTTAGTAGGCTACTTACTGCCTACTGGCCCTCTGAGTAGGCTACTTACTGCCTACTGGCCCTTTGAGTAGCCTACTTACTGCCTACTGGCCCTCTGAGTAGCCTACTTACTGCCTACTGGCCCTCTGAGTAGCCTACTTACTGCCTACTGGCCCTCTGAGTAGCCTACTTACTGCCTACTGGCCCTCTGAGTAGCCTACTTACTGCCTACCGGCCCTCTTAGTAGGCTACTTACTGCCTACTGGCCCTCTGAGTAGGCTACTTACTGCATACTGGCCCTCTGAGTATGCTACTTACTGCCTACTGGTCCTCTGAGTATGCTACTTACTGCCTACTGGCCCTCTGAGTATGCTACTTACTGCCTACTGGCCCTCTGAGTAGGCTACTTACTGCCTACTGGCCCTCTGAGTATGCTACTTACTGCCTACTGGCCCACTGAGTAGCCTACTTACTGCCTACCGGCCCTCTTAGTAGGCTACTTACTGCCTACCGGCCCTCTGAGTAGGCTACTTACTGCCTACCGGCCCTTTGAGTAGGCTACTTACTGCCTACTGGTCCTCTGAGTAGCCTACTTACTGCCTACTGGTCCTCTGAGTATGCTACTTACTGCCTACCGGCCCTCTTAGTAGGCTACTTACTGCCTACTGGCCCTCTGAGTATGCTACTTACTGCCTACCGGCCCTCTGAGTATGCTACTTACTGCCTACCGGCCCTCTGAGTATGCTACTTACTGCCTACCGGCCCTCTGAGTATGCTACTTACTGCCTACTGGCCCTCTGAGTAGGCTACTTACTGCCTACTGGCCCTCTGAGTATGCTACTTACTGCCTACTGGCCCTTTGAGTAGGCTACTTACTGCCTACTGGCCCTCTGAGTAGGCTACTTACTGCCTACTGGCCCTTTGAGTAGGCTACTTACTGCCTACTGGCCCTCTGAGTAGGCTACTTACTGCCTACTGGCCCTCTGAGTAGGCTACTTACTGCCTACTGGCCCTCTTAGTAGGCTACTTACTGCCTACTGGCCCTCTGAGTAGGCTACTTACTGCCTACTGGCCCTTTGAGTAGGCTACTTACTGCCTACTGGCCCTCTGAGTAGCCTACTTACTGCCTACTGGCCCTCTGAGTAGCCTACTTACTGCCTACCGGCCCTCTTAGTAGGCTACTTACTGCCTACTGGCCCTCTGAGTAGGCTACTTACTGCCTACCGGCCCTCTTAGTAGGCTACTTACTGCCTACCGGCCCTCTTAGTAGGCTACTTACTGCCTACCGGCCCTCTTAGTAGGCTACTTACTGCCTACTGGCCCTCTGAGTATACTACTTACTGCCTACTGGTCCTCTGAGTATGCTTCTTACTGCCTACTGGCCCTCTGAGTAGGCTACTTACTGCCTACTGGCCCTCTGAGTAGGCTACTTACTGCCTACCGGCCCTCTTAGTAGGCTACTTACTGCCTACTGGCCCTCTGAGTAGCCTACTTACTGCCTACTGGCCCTCTGAGTAGGCTACTTACTGCCTACTGGCCCTTTGAGTAGGCTACTTACTGCCTACTGGCCCTCTGAGTAGGCTACTTACTGCCTACTGGTCCTCTGAGTAGGCTACTTACTGCCTACTGGTCCTCTGAGTATGCTACTTACTGCCTACTGGTCCTCTGAGTATGCTTCTTACTGCCTACTGGCACTCTGAGTAGGCTACTTACTGCCTACTGGCCCTCTGAGTAAGCTACTTACTGCCTACAGGCCCTCTGAGTATGCTACTTACTGCCTACTGGTCCTCTGAGTAGGCTACTTACTGCCTACTGGCCCTCTGAGTAGGCTACTTACTGCCTACTGGCCCTCTTAGTAGGCTACTTACTGCCTACTGGTCCTCTGAGTAGGCTACTTACTGCCTACTGGCCCTTTGAGTAGCCTACTTACTGCCTACTGGCCCTCTGAGTAGCCTACTTACTGCCTACTGGCCCTCTGAGTAGCCTACTTACTGCCTACTGGCCCTCTGAGTAGCCTACTTACTGCCTACTGGCCCTCTGAGTAGCCTACTTACTGCCTACCGGCCCTCTTAGTAGGCTACTTACTGCCTACTGGCCCTCTGAGTAGGCTACTTACTGCCTACTGGTCCTCTGAGTAGGCTACTTACTGCCTACTGGCCCTTTGAGTAGGCTACTTACTGCCTACTGGCCCTCTGAGTAGGCTACTTACTGCCTACTGGCCCTCTTAGTAGGCTACTTACTGCCTACTGGCCCTCTGAGTAGGCTACTTACTGCCTACTGGCCCTTTGAGTAGGCTACTTACTGCCTACTGGCCCTCTGAGTAGCCTACTTACTGCCTACTGGCCCTCTGAGTAGCCTACTTACTGCCTACCGGCCCTCTTAGTAGGCTACTTACTGCCTACTGGCCCTCTGAGTAGGCTACTTACTGCCTACCGGCCCTCTTAGTAGGCTACTTACTGCCTACCGGCCCTCTTAGTAGGCTACTTACTGCCTACCGGCCCTCTTAGTAGGCTACTTACTGCCTACTGGCCCTCTGAGTATACTACTTACTGCCTACTGGTCCTCTGAGTATGCTTCTTACTGCCTACTGGCCCTCTGAGTAGGCTACTTACTGCCTACTGGCCCTCTGAGTAGGCTACTTACTGCCTACTGGCCCTTTGAGTAGGCTACTTACTGCCTACTGGCCCTTTGAGTAGCCTACTTACTGCCTACTGGCCCTCTGAGTAGCCTACTTACTGCCTACTGGCCCTCTGAGTAGCCTACTTACTGCCTACTGGCCCTCTGAGTAGCCTACTTACTGCCTACTGGCCCTCTGAGTAGCCTACTTACTGCCTACCGGCCCTCTTAGTAGGCTACTTACTGCCTACTGGCCCTCTGAGTAGGCTACTTACTGCCTACTGGCCCTCTGAGTATGCTACTTACTGCCTACTGGTCCTCTGAGTATGCTACTTACTGCCTACTGGCCCTCTGAGTATGCTACTTACTGCCTACTGGCCCTCTGAGTATGCTACTTACTGCCTACTGGCCCTCTGAGTATGCTACTTACTGCCTACTGGCCCTCTGAGTAGCCTACTTACTGCCTACCGGCCCTCTTAGTAGGCTACTTACTGCCTACTGGCCCTCTGAGTATGCTACTTACTGCCTACTGGCCCACTGAGTAGCCTACTTACTGCCTACCGGCCCTCTTAGTAGGCTACTTACTGCCTACTGGCCCTTTGAGTAGGCTACTTACTGCCTACTGGCCCTCTGAGTAGGCTACTTACTGCCTACTGGTCCTCTGAGTAGGCTACTTACTGCCTACTGGTCCTCTGAGTATGCTACTTACTGCCTACTGGTCCTCTGAGTAGGCTACTTACTGCCTACTGGCCCTTTGAGTAGGCTACTTACTGCCTACTGGCCCTCTGAGTAGGCTACTTACTGCCTACTGGCCCTCTTAGTAGGCTACTTACTGCCTACTGGCCCTCTGAGTAGGCTACTTACTGCCTACTGGCCCTTTGAGTAGGCTACTTACTGCCTACTGGCCCTCTGAGTAGCCTACTTACTGCCTACTGGCCCTCTGAGTAGCCTACTTACTGCCTACCGGCCCTCTTAGTAGGCTACTTACTGCCTACTGGCCCTCTGAGTAGGCTACTTACTGCCTACCGGCCCTCTTAGTAGGCTACTTACTGCCTACCGGCCCTCTTAGTAGGCTACTTACTGCCTACCGGCCCTCTTAGTAGGCTACTTACTGCCTACTGGCCCTCTGAGTATACTACTTACTGCCTACTGGTCCTCTGAGTATGCTTCTTACTGCCTACTGGCCCTCTGAGTAGGCTACTTACTGCCTACTGGCCCTCTGAGTAGGCTACTTACTGCCTACTGGCCCTTTGAGTAGGCTACTTACTGCCTACTGGCCCTTTGAGTAGCCTACTTACTGCCTACTGGCCCTCTGAGTAGCCTACTTACTGCCTACTGGCCCTCTGAGTAGCCTACTTACTGCCTACTGGCCCTCTGAGTAGCCTACTTACTGCCTACTGGCCCTCTGAGTAGCCTACTTACTGCCTACCGGCCCTCTTAGTAGGCTACTTACTGCCTACTGGCCCTCTGAGTAGGCTACTTACTGCCTACTGGCCCTCTGAGTATGCTACTTACTGCCTACTGGTCCTCTGAGTATGCTACTTACTGCCTACTGGCCCTCTGAGTATGCTACTTACTGCCTACTGGCCCTCTGAGTATGCTACTTACTGCCTACTGGCCCTCTGAGTATGCTACTTACTGCCTACTGGCCCTCTGAGTAGCCTACTTACTGCCTACTGGCCCTCTGAGTAGCCTACTTACTGCCTACCGGCCCTCTTAGTAGGCTACTTACTGCCTACTGGCCCTCTGAGTATGCTACTTACTGCCTACTGGCCCACTGAGTAGCCTACTTACTGCCTACCGGCCCTCTTAGTAGGCTACTTACTGCCTACTGGCCCTTTGAGTAGGCTACTTACTGCCTACTGGCCCTCTGAGTAGGCTACTTACTGCCTACTGGTCCTCTGAGTAGGCTACTTACTGCCTACTGGTCCTCTGAGTATGCTACTTACTGCCTACTGGTCCTCTGAGTATGCTTCTTACTGCCTACTGGCACTCTGAGTAGGCTACTTACTGCCTACTGGCCCTCTGAGTAGGCTACTTACTGCCTACAGGCCCTCTGAGTATGCTACTTACTGCCTACTGGTCCTCTGAGTAGGCTACTTACTGCCTACTGGCCCTCTGAGTAGGCTACTTACTGCCTACTGGCCCTCTTAGTAGGCTACTTACTGCCTACTGGTCCTCTGAGTAGGCTACTTACTGCCTACTGGCCCTTTGAGTAGCCTACTTACTGCCTACTGGCCCTCTGAGTAGCCTACTTACTGCCTACTGGCCCTCTGAGTAGCCTACTTACTGCCTACTGGCCCTCTGAGTAGCCTACTTACTGCCTACTGGCCCTCTGAGTAGCCTACTTACTGCCTACCGGCCCTCTTAGTAGGCTACTTACTGCCTACTGGCCCTCTGAGTAGGCTACTTACTGCCTTCTGGTCCTCTGAGTAGGCTACTTACTGCCTACTGGCCCTTTGAGTAGGCTACTTACTGCCTACTGACCCTCTGAGTAGGCTACTTACTGCCTACTGGCCCTCTTAGTAGGCTACTTACTGCCTACTGGCCCTCTGAGTAGGCTACTTACTGCCTACTGGCCCTTTGAGTAGGCTACTTACTGCCTACTGGCCCTCTGAGTAGCCTACTTACTGCCTACTGGCCCTCTGAGTAGCCTACTTACTGCCTACCGGCCCTCTTAGTAGGCTACTTACTGCCTACTGGCCCTCTGAGCAGGGCCGGACTGGCCATGTGGCGTACCGGGCAAATGCCCGGTGGGCCGGACCTACTTGTGGGCCGATCTAAAAAAAAAAAGAGCTAACGAACGGCCCATAGAGCAGGGACAGCGGCCCATTGGTCCATTTTGTATACTGACAGTGGGCTGGCCCAACTGGCCTGTCACCCCGTCAACAAATCGCGCAGCAGCGCCCCCCCCCCCCCCCCGGCAACAAATCGCGCAGCAGCCCCCCCCCCCCCCCCCCCCCCCGTCAACAAAACGAAACTGAAGGTGTTCCATCTCTCCGCGTCGGCTCGGCTAGTGGCCTGACTGGGGCTACATTTCCCGGTAGGAAATATTCACCCAGTCCAGCCCTGGGTCCGGCCGATTGTGGTGGGCCGGTCTGGGCCAAAAATGCCAGGGCCGATTTTTTGTCCCAGTCCGTCCCTGCCTCTGAGTAGGCTACTTACTGCCTACCGGCCCTCTTAGTAGGCTACTTACTGCCTACCGGCCCTCTTAGTAGGCTACTTACTGCCTACCGGCCCTCTTAGTAGGCTACTTACTGCCTACTGGCCCTCTGAGTATACTACTTACTGCCTACTGGTCCTCTGAGTATGCTTCTTACTGCCTACTGGCCCTCTGAGTAGGCTACTTACTGCCTACTGGCCCTCTGAGTAGGCTACTTACTGCCTACCGGCCCTCTTAGTAGGCTACTTACTGCCTACTGGCCCTCTGAGTAGCCTACTTACTGCCTACTGGCCCTCTGAGTAGGCTACTTACTGCCTACTGGCCCTTTGAGTAGGCTACTTACTGCCTACTGGCCCTCTGAGTAGGCTACTTACTGCCTACTGGTCCTCTGAGTAGGCTACTTACTGCCTACTGGTCCTCTGAGTATGCTACTTACTGCCTACTGGTCCTCTGAGTATGCTTCTTACTGCCTACTGGCACTCTGAGTAGGCTACTTACTGCCTACTGGCCCTCTGAGTAGGCTACTTACTGCCTACAGGCCCTCTGAGTATGCTACTTACTGCCTACTGGTCCTCTGAGTAGGCTACTTACTGCCTACTGGCCCTCTGAGTAGGCTACTTACTGCCTACTGGCCCTCTTAGTAGGCTACTTACTGCCTACTGGCCCTCTGAGTAGGCTACTTACTGCCTACTGGCCCTTTGAGTAGCCTACTTACTGCCTACTGGCCCTCTGAGTAGCCTACTTACTGCCTACTGGCCCTCTGAGTAGCCTACTTACTGCCTACTGGCCCTCTGAGTAGCCTACTTACTGCCTACTGGCCCTCTGAGTAGCCTACTTACTGCCTACCGGCCCTCTTAGTAGGCTACTTACTGCCTACTGGCCCTCTGAGTAGGCTACTTACTGCATACTGGCCCTCTGAGTATGCTACTTACTGCCTACTGGTCCTCTGAGTATGCTACTTACTGCCTACTGGCCCTCTGAGTATGCTACTTACTGCCTACTGGCCCTCTGAGTATGCTACTTACTGCCTACTGGCCCTCTGAGTATGCTACTTACTGCCTACTGGCCCTCTGAGTAGCCTACTTACTGCCTACTGGCCCTCTGAGTAGCCTACTTACTGCCTACCGGCCCTCTTAGTAGGCTACTTACTGCCTACTGGCCCTCTGAGTATGCTACTTACTGCCTACCGGCCCACTGAGTAGCCTACTTACTGCCTACCGGCCCTCTTAGTAGGCTACTTACTGCCTACCGGCCCTCTGAGTATGCTACTTACTGCCTACTGGCCCACTGAGTAGCCTACTTACTGCCTACCGGCCCTCTTAGTAGGCTACTTACTGCCTACCGGCCCTCTGAGTATGCTACTTACTGCCTACTGGCCCACTGAGTAGCCTACTTACTGCCTACCGGCCCTCTGAGTATGCTACTTACTGCCTACTGGTCCTCTGAGTATGCTACTTACTGCCTACCGGCCCTCTTAGTAGGCTACTTACTGCCTACTGGCCCTTTGAGTAGGCTACTTACTGCCTACTGGTCCTCTGAGTAGCCTACTTACTGCCTACTGGTCCTCTGAGTATGCTACTTACTGCCTACCGGCCCTCTTAGTAGGCTACTTACTGCCTACTGGCCCTCTGAGTATGCTACTTACTGCCTACCGGCCCTCTGAGTATGCTACTTACTGCCTACTGGCCCTCTGAGTAGCCTACTTACTGCCTACTGGCCCTCTGAGTATGCTACTTACTGCCTACTGGCCCTCTGAGTAGGCTACTTACTGCCTACTGGCCATTTGAGTAGGCTACTTACTGCCTACTGGCTCTCTGAGTAGGCTACTTACTGCCTACTGGCCCTCTTAGTAGGCTACGTACTGCCTACTGGCCCTCTGAGTAGGCTACTTACTGCCTACTGGCCCTTTGAGTAGGCTACTTACTGCCTACTGGCCCTCTGAGTAGCCTACTTACTGCCTACTGGCCCTCTGAGTAGCCTACTTACTGCCTACCGGCCCTCTTAGTAGGCTACTTACTGCCTACTGGCCCTCTGAGTAGGCTACTTACTGCCTACCGGCCCTCTTAGTAGGCTACTTACTGCCTACCGGCCCTCTTAGTAGGCTACTTACTGCCTACCGGCCCTCTTAGTAGGCTACTTACTGCCTACTGGCCCTCTGAGTATGCTACTTACTGCCTACTGGTCCTCTGAGTATGCTTCTTACTGCCTACCGGCCCTCTTAGTAGGCTACTTACTGCCTACCGGCCCTCTTAGTAGGCTACTTACTGCCTACTGGCCCTCTGAGTATGCTACTTACTGCCTACTGGCCCTCTTAGTAGGCTACTTACTGCCTACCGGCCCTCTTAGTAGGCTACTTACTGCCTACTGGCCCTCTGAGTATGCTTCTTACTGCCTACTGGTCCTCTGAGTATGCTTCTTACTGCCTACCGGCCCTCTGAGTATGCTACTTACTGCCTACTGGCCCTCTTAGTAGGCTACTTACTGCCTACTGGCCCTCTGAGTAGCCTACTTACTGCCTACCGGCCCTCTTAGTAGGCTACTTACTGCCTACTGGCCCTCTGAGTAGGCTACTTACTGCCTACTGGCCCTCTGAGTAGGCTACTTACTGCCTACTGGTCCTCTGAGTATGCTACTTACTGCCTACCGGCCCTCTTAGTAGGCTACTTACTGCCTACCGGCCCTCTTAGTAGGCTACTTACTGCCTACCGGCCCTCTGAGTATGCTACTTACTGCCTACCGGCCCTCTTAGTAGGCTACTTACTGCCTACTGGCCCTCTGAGTATGCTACTTACTGCCTACTGGCCCTCTGAGTATGCTACTTACTGCCTACTGGCCCTCTGAGTATGCTACTTACTGCCTACTGGCCCTCTGAGTATGCTACTTACTGCCTACCGGCCCTCTGAGTATGCTACTTACTGCCTACAGGCCCTCTGAGTAGTCTACTTACTGCCTACTGGCCCTCTGAGTAGCCTACTTACTGCCTACTGGCCCTCTGAGTAGTCTACTTACTGCCTACTGGCCCTCTGAGTATGCTACTTACTGCCTACTGGTCCTCTGAGTATGCTTCTTACTGCCTACTGGCCCTCTGAGTATGCTTCTTACTGCCTACCGGCCCTCTTAGTAGGCTACTTACTGCCTACTGGCCCTCTGAGTATGCTACTTACTGCCTACTGGCCCTCTGAGTATGCTACTTACTGCCTACTGGCCCTCTGAGTATGCTACTTACTGCCTACTGGCCCTCTGAGTATGCTTCTTACTGCCTACCGGCCCTCTTAGTAGGCTACTTACTGCCTACTGGCCCTCTGAGTATGCTACTTACTGCCTACTGGCCCTCTGAGTATGCTACTTACTTCCTACTGGCCCTCTGAGTATGCTACTTACTGCCTACAGGCCCTCTGAGTATGCTACTTACTGCCTACTGGCCCTCTGAGTAGGCTACTTACTGCCTACTGGCCCTCTGAGTATGCTACTTACTGCCTACTGGTCCTCTGAGTATGCTACTTACTGCCTACTGGCCCTCTGAGTATGCTACTTACTGCCTACTGGCCCTCTGAGTAGGCTACTTACTGCCTACTGGTCCTCTGAGTATGCTACTTACTGCCTACTGGCCCTCTGAGTATGCTACTTACTGCCTACTGGTCCTCTGAGTATGCTACTTACTGCCTACTGGCCCTCTGAGTATGCTGCAGTACTTACGGGTTACTAGCCTTTTGAGTAGGCTACTCATTGCTTATAAAAAATAGTCAGAAAATAACAATAATAACCAAGGTGTATCATTTTTGTATGATGATATATGTTGTTTGCCCAGGCCCCGCCCCCTTCTCTTAAACCTTTTCATGCAGTATATTATAGGGCTCTGTTTCATCACTGGTGATGGCTTTCTCACCCATCACTGAGTTCTGTATAGTCAAGTTGGATGGCCGTCTCTTGCCATACAAAGGGAACAACATTCTCTTTTATTTATTTTTAAAGCAGTCTGGCAAGCGGCCATTACTTGTGTTCACTTTTGAGATTTAGGGACATGGAACACCGCACTAGGTCACAATCTTATAAGGCTCAAAGTACCTCAGTGTAACAACAATGCAGCAAAGTATGCCTTTAGTATTTATGAACCCGAGAGGTGGAACAGACTGCAGGACTCCCTAAAGCTGGAGCAGCTTGTCTCTCTGGAGAGGTTCAAGGCTACAATAGAAGGTGTGCTCCATGTGCACTGTACATTCTTCTAGTCTTGTTTTTATTCTGGATCTTATGACTTCATACTTGTTTTTATTATATTATGTTATTTTATGTTATGAGGTTTTGTCATAATGCTCCTATTTTCTTTGTTTTTTATTGTAATCGGGGCGGCATTTAAAAGAGAGCTTGCTCTCAATTGTCTCCCCTGAATAAATAAAGGTTTCAATTCAATTCAGTAAGGAAACAATTTTGTGAACGAGAGATCTTGGCGTTTCTCTGCAATTCAAAGCAGAAAAGGGCCCATAGGCCACTGTTCTGCCTCTAATGGAGAATAGTGAGTTTCCGCTGCCGTTTGCTTTTTGAGTGACGTTTTCCATCACTTGAACCAACTCAACATGGAGCTGCAGGGCAGAGATAAAAGTGCAGGGTAAATACGTTTCAAAGGAAGCTCACTTTTCAGCTGATCTGTGTCCAGGGGAAACGCTCCACTTCTCCACCTTACATAAATCAGGCCTACACATCACCGAGCTGATGACGGGAGTTATGGACACGTTTGAAAACAAACTTTGCCACTTGGTTAGATGAATTGGGTTCCCCCACAGAAGGGATGAGATTTGTGAAGGACCCTTAACTTCGTGAGCATGTTGAGGGAGAGTTTGCGTTGAAAGCAAAGGAGCTGGTAACGAATGACTTGTCTGACACAACTTGTTGACATTCATTCATCAGATGACCTGCGATAGTCATTCCAGCTAGCAGGTTAGGAAAGTTCTGGTCTCATGAAGTCAAGTCCCTCATTCGAGGGGCACTTTTTATCCTGAATGTTTGGCTCAACTTACACATGAGAGTCTCTCAGACCTGAACGCCATTCAAACTAGGCTAATTGTCGCTCCCCCCTCCACCACACACTTACTTCACGGCTCTTGCTAGATGGAAGAAATATCAGTTTCCTCATTAGATAAATGTTGGCTAAGTGTAGGCTAGGCCTACATATTGGTAACATCAACATGTACTGTATGTCAATCCCATGGATATATTACTACAGTAGATCGAAAAAATCTCATTCCCTCATTAGAAAAATGTTGGCTGAGTGTAGGGTAGGCAATCATACTGATACGTTGTTCTAATTCTATTCAGGACCTGTGTTTTTGCTCAGGCTGTGCACTAGGCTACTGCGGTTACCTAAGTGGATGAGTTAACTGAGTGAAATTCTACATATCCGTGATACGGCGCACCTGAACGGATTTTATTGATTAATACTGCCATGTACAAATGCCTTGGGCCTATGTGTTGTGATACAACACAATGCACTGATCTACAGTATTTACAAAATACAATATACAGTGCAGCACTCTTATGTTGTTGTTGTTGTCTGTCTACCAACAGAAACACAGAGGCCATCATTTCACTGATCCAGTATTGAGCGAGCTCCAGTTTTTATGCAGGCTCTCACTGGGCTACAATGGAAGTCAATGGGGTATATGTAAATGTGTTGGAAACACTATGATGTGCTTTTCTGAGACGGGGGAAGCACAGGGTGTAATCTCACCAGTCTCAGTATGCTCTCCTGTGGGATGTATCACACTTTGAATAGTTTTATGTGCCTGGCATGACATAGTCTTCCATGGGAGCAGTGAAAACAAGTGCCAGGGGATCGCTCATGTCCAAACCATGCCAAACATGTAAAAATATTTGGATTGCGATAATTGCTTTTTTCAGAGTAAAATGAATACGATGTGAGACACAGACAATTAATGTTAGCTGGCAAACTAACGTTACCTCCAAATATGGATCTGGCTGGGGCCTTCAGGCGGTAAACAGTCTGGTTATGTTTTTAAACCTTTTATTCTGTTGATGGCTAGACTTGATCTTTGTCTGGTGTGTCTTTTTTTTTAAAGATGTTTATATATATATATATATATATATATGTATATATATATATAAATGTTAATTATTTGCTGTTTTTGCAAAAAATAGTAGCTTATCTTTCTGTACTAAAATATCTGATTCATGAGAAAAAAAATCAGATAAACTCTGTTTACTGCACAGCTGAGTCATGGAATTAGTCTTTTTTCTCGAATCTCACTCTAATCTCACTATCTCTAGTCTCCTACTCGTCCTCCATCTGATCGCTGCCTAAATCCTTTTTTCTTTTTCAAGATGCTTCTTACTATGAAAGATTCAAATATTTTCTAAGCCTTTTTAGTTCGCCACATCAAGATTTTCACCGGCTCCATCCATCTAAACCCCCTCCCCCCCCCCCCCCCCGCCACTAAATATCATCTGCAGGCGCCACTAGCTGTTCACGTCTCAGTAATTCAATAACAAACAGGCGTCCACACTTTCCACTACCTCCCCAAGACTTTATTAAGGGGCATTATTATGGTGTGCCGGCTCCATGGCGATTCAGATTGAGGGCAGAGTGGTCAGCCTGTCTAAACAATTGATTTATTATGCGGTATGAAAACACTGTCTGGAGATTGGCTTGCAAACAACTGAGTCCCTGTATACTGCAGGAGTGCATACAAGTGTGTTGGATTGGCTGCTATAGCTGGACTTAAATGTAAATGTACTTCTTTATCTAACTTGTAACTTACTGGACTCTACCTTACAACTGAAAAAATGACAGTATACAGCAGTATTAAAGGAGAATGCTTGTTTTTGACAACCTGGATCTTATTTACGGCATATTATGAGACGTTTGACTCACCGAGATAACTTTGGTGTAATTTGGAGGCATGTAGAAGAAATGTAAAATCCAGCGCGAGCCAAGTATATCCATGTAATGGCGGCGGACGAGGCACTGAGAATGCAGCTTCTAAAAAATCTATTTTCTGCCGCGAAACGGTTGTTTTCATCAATCTGTCTTTATGAATCACTAGTTGTGCTTACATAGAGCGAGGGCTTGTTGTGGTTTTTCACATGCCTCTGTAATATGATCTTTAGAAACGTCTTTAGAAACGAAATAGCTTCCCCACTTGCTCCAGCACGCATGCGCACAGCGTGCTGGAGCAACGCTTGCGCGCTGTGCGATTTAATTTACACCAAAAAGTCACGGGGAGGACTGAAACCCACACACCCGGCTGCAGACGAGCGTGGCGCCAGCCAGGTGTGCACGGCAGGGCACTGTCTGTCTGCGTTTGCCTCGCTTGCCCTGTGAGTTCAGTAATACGATTTGGTGCAGTGTGTGATATTTCAATGGGGTAATTCCCCGCCCCCTGAGCTAGAGGGGGAGCATGCCTTGAATATGAGCTGCTACTTACGGCGGAGTTCTGCTTTGAATGCGAAGACAAAAAACACAATTCCCTCAATAGCTGAAGAGAGAGAGAGTGAGTGAGAGAGAGGGAGAGAGAGATGGAGGGGGGAGTACAGTCGTCAACAATGAGGATGGCTGAACCTTGATTCTCTGCCCTTATACTATAGTGACTCAGTCACAGACATTTATAAATGGTATATTTGATATAGGAAAATATGATTAATTCCTTTTAGCCAATGCACTTTGTTATGGAGATTCTTACTTTCGGGGAGTGATTCAGTTAAACTAATGTATGATGTCATTTCAGTTTGCCTAGCACACACTAGAGATTAACAATAAGAATGCACGTTTTCACATGGAGCTTGCTAGCTAAATGACAAATGAATGAAAAATGACATGAAAAAACAAGCCTGTGCCAGAGAGTATATGCTCAGCGAATACTGCACAATCACGTACTGTAGCTAACGAAAGTGAAAGCTTCAATCAATCTGTTGCATCAAGGCGAAATCAAAAACATTAGCTCGCTAGCCACATCTCTTTTAAAAAATCAGGTAGAAAGTTCATACATTTTTACGACATCGTGTAGAATTCATGCTAGCCAGTCAAATAACAATTGAATAGCGATATGGGGTCAGACCTCAATAGGTAAACAACGCAGCTAGGCTAACGTTAGTCACTAGCTATCTTGCTCAATAACACAAAAAGGACTCGAGAACTAGCTACCGTAAATAGCAAATGTAACACTGACATACCGACAGGTAATGTGTTGGATAGTTAGAAGAACTGAGAAGCATCGGGTCAATCTGCGATGAGCAAAGTGATTGACAGATAAGGTCTACTAGCTACCAGCGCTAGCCGCGGTCAAAAAGGAAATGCCAACGTCACTGAATGATACATATATTTTAGCCTACCTGGTTGAACCTGTAATGTGGTGTTGACGAGGGATATCAGGTCCTGAATGTGATGAACATGATATTATATCAATATAAGAATTGTGTTGAATCGCTGGGATGACAGCAGCAGTCGATCCTAGCCTCAATAGCGAAACGCACTTCCGGTAGCGTTCTTTCCAAGAAATTCAAAATAAATGTCACTAAACATTTTCAACAATAATACTTTTTATTTGACTGTGAAAACATAGATAACATTTTCTATTTAAAATGCGGTAAAGAAACACACATGCTATATATATATATATATATATATATATATATATATATATAATCTTGATTGCAGACACACTGGTCCATATCAGCAATTACATTAAAATGTCGGATTATTGAGGTAAAATCATGCAGAGGGATGTCTGTAAGGGCATACGGGTTAGATATTATGCGTGTATTTATTAAATATTTTGAAAGTTATTGGATTATGCGATAGTAGGGGATAACTCTGGGAATCATAACTTGCATGCACAACATTACAAAAGAATGAATGGATGCTGATGTTTGAAGTGTTCTTGGTCCTCGCGCAGGATGATTGCGATTTGCGAAAAGCTCACTGGCTGACAGACTCAACTGATGAACACTCACGGACTCAATGTAAGTGATTTGAATTCGATAAAAAACTAAAACAAAGTATCGTTTTCGTCCTGTACGATATCCACATATTAAAGCCATATGACCGACTAGTTTTCTTGTTGCTGCTACATGTTTATATGACACATTCAGTGGCACCTGGCAATACTACAGCTACAGCAGTGCTAGCTAGCTCGTCCAATCCCGATTGTTCTCTAGCAAAAAAATAGCTAGTTAACGTCAGCTAGCTGTCTATTTGAGAAAGGGAGCTATCATTCATCACTACCTCTATGTGTTATATCCATGTACTTGTCTTGTAATTCACTTTGTTCAATGTTTGTTTCTGGTTCTTGGTAACAAGTGCAAGGGTGAAACTTTCCCTGTTCACTTTTTGAGTTTGCTTGCGCGCGAAAGTTTTCAGGCCGGTTGCACTCTGGTCCAGTCCGAGATCTTTATATTGGCGTCAGGGACCATCTATTTCTCCAGAGTCCATTCACCTTTTTCACTCAGTCTTCTCTTCAGTATCTACAGATAATATTATTCCGTTACCAAAGTGAATACAGATTTCGAACGATGGAAACCTTTTCTCCAAGATGGCTTTACTTTTCCACCTTTTGTATAAAAAACAATTTTTTGTGTGTATTTAAATAGCACACATATCCATCAGTTTGGCTTTGTGATCTCTCTCCACAGGCTCTAGATAGTCTGGGGCCAATCACTTTGTATTTAATGGGTCTAGGGCGAATTGCATCATGACATGGAGGGCTCTAGGCATGATATGAATCTGATAGGGAATGGAAAACAAACTCTACTCCCCAAGGAGAGCCTGGTGAAGCAAGGTTATGTCAGAAGACCATATTGTGTCACATTCGCCCTGCTCTACCGAACACTGTAAAGCAAATATGAAGATTATACAAAAACCATGAAACAACTTGGGGTGTACTGGGATTTTCTCCCTCGCTCCTCCTCACCTGACCATCAGACACACTAATCTCTGCCGCAGAACTCCATAGCACCCAGTCGCCGACTGGCAAAGGTCAAGGTCTCCCTCTAGTCCCTCTACAGTCAAAACAACCTCTCCTGTCTTCCCACCTGTCCCGTCGGAGGTGTGTGCGTCGAACTCGCCCCTGTAGTTTCTCCCTTGTCCCCATCCCCGTCATCACGAGCCACGGGGCAAGTAGGCCGCGGGTGACTGAAAGCAGCCAGGCGTTGCCGGGGAGCGAGCACCTGTCACTTGCGCCCACTGTCTGTCACCTCTGCTGGAGCCGCTCCTGATGAGTCCTCTGTCAGGATGGCCCTGCTCTCAACGCTCGCTCCGTTGCCAACAAGTAATTTCTCCTAATTACTTATTTATTATGGAGGATATGGACTTGTTCCTCACTGAAACCTGGCAGCGGAATATGGAACACGGCCACCTCAACAAACCCTGCCCGGTGGACTGCAGTTCCATCAGCACGCCATAGCTGTACGGCCATGATACAGGTCTTGCAGTGGTATTATTCAGAGATCGCTTTGGTTGCCAGTCAGTAAGCTCTGAGACTTTTCCGTCTTTTGAATTTCAAATGACTGAAGTTGGTTGGCTGAAGCTGTTTTGTCCTATTTTAATTTACCACCCTCCTGGTCCTTTTCTTTCTGAGTTTTCTGAGTTCCTATCCTCAGCTATAAAGCTGGACAAGGTTTTAATCACTGGGGATTTGAATTTCCTCATTAATGAGGTCACCTTCAAGGCTGCTGCTGATTTCCTTGAGATTACTGAGTCTTTTAGCTTTGTGCAACATGTTTGGTTCCACCCAAAGTGGGGCATTTCATTTTTTTAAATGGTCTAAATATTAATAATGTTTACCTGGAGGATTTTCATGTCAGCCAGTGTCTTATTTGATGTCTGTTTTAATTTGGACTTGCTGGCCCATAGGCATGTGTCTCGTGCGCATCTTTAATCAGAGCACAGTGGAATCATTTTTGTCCCGCACCCCGGAGGCAACCAAAGAGGGGGGACTATAAGTTGGGCGGCGTTTGTGAGTCAGTCAGTCAGTCTGTGTGTCCCCCTGTAGTACCAGAATCCATCACCAAAGAGGCACTTTTTCAAATATTTTTTCCATTGCCAAATAGGCTACATTTTTTAATTTTTATATTTAAAAAAATATGCTTGGTGCCTCAGTAAAATACTCGGGAAACCATGTACTTTCTACATCCGCAGAGAGCAGAGCTTGAGGTGTTTAGTCGCGCTAGCTATGTCAGTATTTAAAAATTCATAATATTTAACTGTAGATGATACAGGTGCCTGGACTTGTTTGTCCCACTAGATGGAGCTTTGGAAATTCAGCCACTAGATTTTCCTCAGACTTAGAAATCCAGCCCCCCAGACTAACTGGGTATTTAGAATTAGAATAGGGAAGATGTCATCAACCGGATAAAATGAGAACAACATTGGTCCCAGAACAGAACCCAGTGGGACACCACATGACAGAAGTGCAGTGTCGGACGTAAACTGACTCACAGAGACCAAAAAACATCTATTGCTAGATATGATGACAGCCACTAAAAGGCAGACCCGGAAATACCAATTTGATTAGCCTCTTTAACATGATATCGTGATCAACTGTATCAAAAGCAGCGCCGCTGAGGTCCATAATGATTCTCCTCATCTGCAGCTATCAATGTAATTTCTGACCTTAAGAAGAGCTGTTGAATGCAGTTTACGGAAACCTGACTGTAAGCTGCTTGGATACAACTTTTTCTTGTACTTTGGACCAGAGGGGCAACTTGGATATCAGCCTATACTTCTTTGGGAGGGAGGGGCCAAGATTTGTTTTGATTTGTTTTTTTCAGCAGAGGCTGAGCTACAGTATAGCATGTTTAAGCTGGGTGGAGAGGGGACAGTTAAAAGAGAGAGGTTGATAATGGACACAATAGAAAGACCTATTGAATTAACATTTAGCCTAGAAACAGGGATGAAGGAAGAACATCAAGGGGACTAGAAGAAGGCAATTCCATGTAAATGTCACCGTCACCATGCAAATAAACACTTTTCATAACAAAATCACTTTAAAATGTATTTCCCCTTTTCTACAGTCGGGTAGTATGTCAGTAGTTAACATGCATCATCTTTATCCGCCATAGTAAGATCCTGATACAAACGGAATTCCTCTTTCCATTTTCTCCAGGCGAGTGATAAATTGCTGTCATCAAAGTCTATCCTCCCTGGAGGCTAGGGATACTTTGGGATTAGGGATGATGACTGACCCTAGACTGACTGTATGTTGCTTTCTGCATGGCCTCTGTTGGGATAATGGCTATTTTTCAGCTTAGCTGCTAACATTAGTTGCACTTGCAACCTGGATCTGAACAATTCTTTGAATATTTTACCAGACAAGGTTCAAGTTTGTGCCGCTGTCACCATGTTTCAATATGTTTATTCTGGTAATCATGACAAACAAAGCCTTTATAATTCTTTATTGAGTCTAGTAAAACAATAACTATTACTAGATGACTAAATTAGCCTAAATTATCCTGTCTAAATTAGCCTAGCCCTAGATAGCTTGCTTTAGCCTAGCTATTCATGCCATTCTTGTGAATTAGAGGATGCTTATGTTTGCTTTTTAGGTGTTAAAACATCACCCCAAACCAGGAGGATTATGAACCCTTCTAACCTGAATGCCAGTGACGAGTCGTCCTCCCACCAAAACAAGATATGGGTTCAGTGTGTGTCTCCCAGCTGCCTGAAGTGGAGGCTGGTACCCGAGGTGAAGTTGGACCTGGATAAGCCCTGGTTCTGCCACATGAACCCAAACCCACTCCTCAGTCTCTGCAGCATCCCCCAGGACCCCGACCCCCAAGACTCACAACTGAGGGCCCAGAGGCTGGAGGTGGTGTGCTCCCTTCTTCCAGCTGGGAGCCTGGTTCTGGTCAGAGCAAACAAATGGCCATGGTATGGAGTTCAGAGACTGCAGTGTGTGGGTTGGAGAGAAACATGCCACATCACTGCCTACTGCCCATGCGGCTAATGTAGTTAATATATCATAATGACATATTAAGCCATTTAGAGACCATTTTTAACCAACTTACAGTGAACACATATACATTGTTGAACTTCATCTGAGGAGTTTACCTCCCATTCCATGTATTGTAAGCGTAAACCCGCAGAACTCTTGCTGTCCACCAGGTGGCCAGCCATCCTGAGCCCTGACCCTGACGAGGGGGGATATGTGAGGCAGAACAGCGAAGGCCATGTGGAGGGGTATCATGTTGAGTTCCTGGGGAAACCCCACACAAGATTCTGGGCTTCGGCTAACACCGTAGTGCCCTACCACAACTTATCCTCTATAGTAGGTTTTCTTATAATCTTTGTCATCCATTTTTCCCTTTCTGTCTCCATCCGTGCTTTGAAATTATGAGACATGTAGCTACAGTATATAGTTAGTGTTATGTCTTTTGAGAATTTGTGTCAATTATTCTTCTCCTCGACTCTCCTCCCCTGTCTTCTCCTCTCCTGCGTTCTCCTCCTCTCCTCCACTGCAGCCCAAAAGCCTGAGAGGAGCATCGAGGAGGTCGTATGATGTGGCTGTGAAGGAGGCTGTGAAGATCAGGGAGATGGGCTGTGTGGACAGACTACAGATGTGCCACTTCAAACCAAAGGATGGTGCGTGCAGCTAGGGATGGGTACCAAAATTCGATTCCAAGTAGGAACCGAATAAAAAATGTTCGGTACCGGGTACTCATAAAAATAATTTAATTTCGGTTCTGCATATCGGTTCCTAGCCGCGCTAAACAAAGGCCAATCAGGATGAGATTATATATTTTCAACGTACATGGCTATCTGCCAGGACCTGTCTAACGTACGTGATTACGTCACGCATTCACGCTGCACTGCTCACACCATCCATGGCTCACATACAACGCAGCGTGTTTACATCTGAGCGAACCGGCATGCTGTGAAATATGGACCGTGGCAAACGCTCTAAAGTGTGGCTTTACTATAAAAGAGAAACCGGTGAAATGGTAAAGTGCAATACATGTGGAAAGTTAGTTAGCGCTAAGACAGGTTGCACGTCTAATATGGCGAAACATTTAAGACAGCATGGCATTGATGTGAAAGATTGCACGGTATGTTTGCGGTGTCCGGCCACTGCGACCAGTACGTCCATGTCTCAGACAGTGAGTAGCAACATTAGCACCTCGCCAGCAGCCCCGGTAGAGCAGCCCCGGTAGAGCCCGGCACAGAGAGACGTGAGACCGGTAGAGCCCGGCACAGAGAGACGTGAGACCGGTAGAGCCCGGCACAGAGAGACGTGAGCCCGGTAGAGCCCGGCACAGAGAGACGTGAGACCGGTAGAGCCCGGCACAGAGAGACGTGAGACCGGTAGAGCCCGGCACAGAGAGACGTGAGACCGGTAGAGCCCGGCACAGAGAGACGTGAGACCGGTAGAGCCCGGCACAGAGAGACGTGAGACCGGTAGAGCCCGGCACAGAGAGACGTGAGACCGGTAGAGCCCGGCACAGAGAGACGTGAGACCGGTAGAGCCCGGCACAGAGAGACGGGAGACCGGTAGAGCCCGGCACAGAGAGACGTGAGACCGGTAGAGCCCGGCACAGAGAGACGGCAGACCCCGTTTACGTTGGCGAAAAAGAAAAGCTGACAAAAGAAAAAACAGGAGTGTCACCGAACGGTCACAATGTTTGTGGTCAAAGGACTACATCCCTTCTCAGTTGTTGAATCTCCGTCATTCAGGTAGGTAAAAATAATGGGATTTAGGTTGGAAATGGGCGAGGTTTAAGTTGGTAAAAAAAATAAAACGTTTGATACAGAACGTTTTAACATTGTACAGTACGTTTTAACATTGTACAGTAACAGATACTTATGTAATGTTGAATCTTTATTTTCAGGGAGATGACCAAGGCCCTAAATCCCAGCTACACTCCTCCCTCCAGAGATATTTTATCAAATCATCTGATTCCTGCCTGGTACAAGGTGGAAAAGTCAAAGTCTGTTTTGCAGTGAATTCAGTTTACAGTAGATATAGTATTTGGCCCAATGCTGCTCAGACAGGCTTTTATCACACTACTGTCATTGTCAGTAGTAAGACGTACAATACTACTACCCTGGGTGAATAGAGAATATATATATTTTTAATGTTTTTATTTTTATATTTATTTTTATATAAAATAAAAACACAAGCAGCTCACTATATTATCCACAAATGGATCAACTGTGTTGGAATAAAGGAGAGGATGTTATTCTATCCATAAAAGGTCTTAAAGTGACTAAGGTTTAAAAGAATAAAGTTACTTTTGTTAAATAAACATTTGACCTCTTATTTTTTTTACCATTTTTGGAATCGAAATGGAATCGTTAGGAACCGGAATCGATAAGCAGAACCGGAATCGGAATCGGATTCATAAAAATCCTAACGATGCCCATCCCTACGTGCAGCATGTATTCACACTGTTGTCTACGTTTGTCTAATTCAAAATATATGTTTTTTGGGGGTGATATTTCAAACATCACACAAACTGCAAAATTCAAATTGTAAAATGTTCTATTTCATAATGATATTCTGATATTTAAAGCAGTTTAAGTTGACTCGATCTATATACTGGATCTTGACTGCCTGTATAGCTGTAGTATAATTCCTGTGCTGTACTGTATGTTGACTGTATATTATATGTGCTTAAAATGACTGCGTGAGTGCAGTGCTTCATGAAGCCCAGAAGCTGATGAATGCCATTAAGAAGATGATGAGACAAGATAAGTGCAACTCAGCAGGTACCTCTAACCAGCAGGTGAATTGGCGCTACAGTAGGTCTTAAATCATTTCCTTCTCTGTATCTCTTGAAAGCCTTTTTTAATATCATACCCACCATACTACTTTCTCTTATGCATGCCGGAACATATGGGTTACACTGTATCTTAAACTAATGTCTGAAGGTGTTTTACTCTGTCTTGAAAACAAAATGCCTTTGTGCTGTTACAGTATTGTACTAAAGATGTCTTGCAGGAGCTTGACTTGGCAATTTCATGAGAAAGCATATGAGCTGAGCTGCTGTAGTGGTTTACATCAGGATTGTGTTGGTTCGTTGTGTGTCTAGCGGCAGGTGAAGCAGCACATCTGTGAGGGCAGAGCAGAGGAGGTGGGGGACACGCTGATCATCGAGGGCTTCAGGTTTGAGAGCGCCACCTGCAGGAAGGACTTAATGTTGCTCTGTAAACGGTCCCATGATGAGGCTCTCTCTTAGTTTTCAGTTACAGTTGTTAGTTCGTTCACTAACTACTTATTTTATTTAGTGTCAGAGTAATACTTTAATCACATACGATCTCGAATGTTCCTCGGCAGCCAGGCTCATTCCACATTTTCAGTTACCAATCAAAGTTCCTCAAAGAGGGGGGAACATATTTCAAGCTATTATTCATATTATTGGGGGCACTATAAACCTTTTTGGCTTGCACAACTAGCGAAACAATATCTGTGTTCTACTGTATGTTTTATAAAATAATAATAATAAACATAGTTTTTATGGTTATTGTTGTCTCATACAGTACAGTAGATGTTTGCTGAGGAACAAGTGAGTGTGCGTATGTTTGTGTGTGAGTGCGTTTGGTGTATGAGCATATGTGTGTGCGTGAGATTGTCTGTCTTGAGTAGAACTCCAGTGTGCTGGACTCCTGGCTTAACAACACACTTATTGTATGATCACAGCGGTATGGTCATGACCAAGACTTTCCCTACATTTATGGGGGGATTATTCACACAGAGAGAGGAAGGGTAAGGAAGAGTTGTAAAACAGTCTTTCTCTAATAATACCTCCCAAATCAAATCAAACTTTATTGGTATAGTTCATTTCATACCCAGAGGCAACACAATGCGCTTTACAGAGAGCAATAGGGGGTGTGGGGGGGGGGCATACTGTACATATTCCAGAGGGAAGCAAAAAAAACTGGTTCACCCGGGGGCCAGAAAAGTGAGCTGTAAAAATTCTTCCCTGAACTCTCAACGAGACGATCGAGCAAGCTCCTGGAAAATGTTGTCTATTGGCTAAGAACATATACAGAGCAGTAAACATAGGCTAAATACTTCATAAGAGAGACAGGACTAACAGTAGAGTGCACAAATAGTTACAGAGAAGTTCCCTACATGGGGCCATTATGTGTTAGCTATCCCTGTAGTCTCTAATATGATATTAAAGTGAACTATATAACAAAGCACAGTAAGCACTTAGCAGAACAGACTCATAGAGAATGCCGCAAAGCAGAGGTGGGGAAACAGAAAGCAGAGAGCCAAGGGTAAATAGGGGTGGGGTTGGCTGGATAGGGACAACTGACGACACAGAGTGGGAAGGAGCTGGACACGAGGAGGCAGGGGGCCTTTCCAGGAGCTATAAGGTGGACTTTGGCCGAGAAGGGGGTGGGGGGTATAGTCCCAGCTAGTCTTGCATTACTAGATCTGTCTCCACACACTTCGTTTTAGCACTGTGCCAGCGCTGGAGACAGGTCTAGCTGCAAACTATTATCATTCAGGGATCATAGGGGGAAAACACTATTGCTTTAAACTAATCACAATCATCTTGAGCAGAGCTAAGCTTGTTTTTCTTAAACAGTGCCCTTGCAAAACAGTGTCGGGTGATTGAATCTGATTGGCACCGGGAGATATAGCCACTGACAGGCTTATCTCAAAAACCTACATCCTGCGAATCAGACTCCTTCCCAGCTGCAGATGTTGTGCACTTACATTGTCCAAGGTCAGATAAGGACATAGATACATAGATCGATTGATCTATCAACTTTTTTGATTCACGTGGGGAAATTCCTTTGTTGTAGCAGGACACACAACAATTATACACAGAACAAAAAGGCACAGCGGGCACAAAAGGACAGCACAATGAGGAACATTCGGTATGAGCCATAATAAGTACAGTATACAGTACATTATACAGTATGCAAGACGTACAAAAGGGCAAAACATACATTTTACAATCTCAGGTTGGACAACAAAAGGCACATTCAGGGACTAATTACAGTATGTACACTGAGTAGCTTATAAGATATATAAACATTGTGCAACAAAGTCTACAATCTCAACCGTATAGGTCAGTTCAAGTCAAATCGGGAGTATGCCATGTTATTGAATAAGTGAACTGTTAGTGCTGCTGACTATTCACAATAATAACTAACTAATAATAATATTAACTCTTCTGACAATGCCAATGCTATGTAGGGTAGGATGTGAATTTTTGAAAGTGTGAAGGACCTTGTTTTGGTCAGCAGTCCAGGCAGTTGATCAACACAGCCAGAGAGCTGATTGGCTAGAGCCAATTAAAGCACCCCATATTTTCAGTTGAATTACAGTACCCATTCAGAATGTAAGCTGACAAAGCCGTTTATGAGCCATCAGCGTCATAGATTGAGTGACATAATGTGTGCAAATGAGATCATAGTATTAAATGTACATTTTAAATGTTAATTTTCATCACTCAGCCTCTAACCATTACAATAAATAACAATGATAATAGTTGCTCAAATCGCTCACAAACCATCTAGTCCTAAAATTATACATCAGATAAAACCCCAATAAAACTATTAAGCATTAAGTACTCTGCGCAATTAAGATTGCCTGTGTGTTTACTAGCCTAACACACACACACACACACACACACACACACACACACACACAGAGTTTGTGATCAATTCAATTCCTGCTGTGGCAGAAATCTATTTAGCAGACTCTGAATAATGACTAAAGCTCAAGACTGCCTGTGTTGATCATATTTTGTCCTAAAGTGATAGATGAATAATTCATTAAGTGCAGGCTTCGTAAATTGGACGTTGATGAGAAAAGCATTCAAAAGTCTGTATGCCACACTATGGAAATGAGTATGAATCAACATCTTGAATCATTTTGCCAACCCAGTTTCACGTCAGATAGCCGAGCATCAGCCTTCTCTCCATGATAATACAGGGCCATAGTAAGGATATTACACACTTTGACGCATGCCACTATTTAGGTGCTTGACATTTTAAGATTGTATATCCTTTGCTACATAATGGATATAGAATGCACAGATACAGCCAAGATTCAATTCATAGATATGAAGCCAAGATCCAAGATATGTTTTTGTCTGTGTATCCTTCTGTCTCTGTGTCTGTCTGTCTGTCTATCTGTTTGTCATTCTGTCTGTCTATCTCTCTCTATCCCTCTGTCTGTATCTATCTCTGTTTGGTCTTGATGTGCATGTTATGACCATATCTTGCCAAATGAGGGCAGTGTTCCTTTTTCTTGTGCATTCGTCATCTGTACTCATTGCAGAGGAATGTCTCTTTTCTAAGTGTTATATGATGAACTCCTCCTCACATAGTAACAGCTTAGCTCTCCTCTCAGCGCTCAACATGGCGGGGTTCCAATATGAACAAACAGTAAGTAACTGTGGATTGAGCACTGGGCACAGTTTTGCTGGACCTGGACTGAGTATCACTTCAGTGGTCGCGTCCCAGCGCTGTCTTAGACCCAGATTTGGTCTCAGAGGTTTAGTCGAGGGTTTGTGGAGGTGTAGGCAGAATTACCCGCTTGTTTATCCACAGAGTATATTATTGCACAGTATCCGCTTAATCTTCACTGCTTCAATCAGCGCACAAGCTAAAGAGCTCCGACAGGCAGACATAGAGGAGATGTGTTTCTCTTGCCCTAGGAGGGGGGGAGGGGGCTCTGTCTGGGTGGGCCGGGTTCGGAGCACAGGCATCCCAGGCCCTCTTGTTTTCACAGGGCCAATTAGTGAGAGAGATGACATCTGGTGGGAGAGGACAACGAGGCCCCATTCAGCTCCTCAGAGTGAGTCTCTCTCCTACTCTCTCTTCCTCTCTCTCTCTCTCCTTATTTTCAGTCCCTCCCTCTCGTATCTTACTTGCTCTCTTCCTCTCCTATCGCTTTCTTTCTGAGCCCCCCCCCCCCCCTCTCTCTCTGTTTTGGAATTTGAGGGAGGAGAGGAACGCGCTGGCTGGGAAATATGAGCATGCACGGCACATGGCTTCACCTGCTCGGATTCAGCTGGGCGACACCGTCTCGCATGCGCAGTCAAACACGTGCACGGATACGTCCTTTCAACACAGTTTCTCAACACAGTGAGAATATTGTTATCAAAAAAAAGTTTTCTCATTAAACTCAAGAGTGTGAGGTTGGACCGTAATTATAAACTCATGGGGTCTCCATAGGGTTTCAGAGGTCATGCTCTCTACCTGCTGTTCTGGAGAGTTTGATGCCTCTCCTTCTTGGGCCGGTGTGAACAGAGAGGATCGGCACCCCTCGCTCTGGCAGCCTGCTCCACCATATGGTCCCATTCATCATGCATCAGCACTCATTAAAGCTGCCGTCATTGGCTGCTGCTGGCCGCTCTAGCTCCACCGGGCGGTCCGACCCGACCTGAAGTCAAGCGCACTCATCCCCGACCTTACCGCAAACTCTGCTCATCCCATCCTCAGCCTGCGTGACGTGTCCGTGTGTGTTTCAACGTGTGTGTGAGCGCGACTGGGTGGCTGCTCATTCAAGGTAAGGGGTTTCTCATTCCCTTGCTTTTCTCTGGCATGGACGGTGGTCTTAATTGGTGGGGGGAAGGGGGGGGGGGGGGTTGCTGCCTCCTGCCTTCCTGGAAACGTTACAGTATTAATGACAGACTTGGTCAGGTTCACATTTGATGACAAAGGAAGGCCTTATGACTGAAGGAAATAACCCTCCTGGTGTTTCTGTCTGTGCATACCGAAGGTGATAAACCAGTCAAGCCTGTGGTGGGGAAGGGAGTTTACGGTGCTGGAATTTCCCTAATGGGTGTGTGTGTGTTCAAGTTCAAGTAGATTTATTTGTCATGTGTACAGGATGTGTATGTGTGTGTGTGTTGGTGGAATTACCCGTCAGAACGCTCGTCTCTCTTATCAATGAGAGAGCGATAGAGCTGCATCGTAATACACAACTGTGCTAGACTACCGTGCAGGACAGTATCGTTGAGCAGGCCCTGTGTGTAGGATTAAGAAAAGGAATCAAGTAAAATACATAATTTGATAAAATATTGTACTGGGGAGATATACATTTAAGAAAAAGTGCAAAAGGAGCTAGTTAAAAGCTGAAGTGAAGAGATATGTTTTTGTATTTGGCGATACAGCTACAAACCAAAGGAAACTGCGGAACAGAACAACCTGACTTGTGAGGACCTAATGAAAGCCAGGCCACGGGGTCTCTGCTACTTGGAGTGTCTGCTACTGCTACATGGAGCATGATGTTACCCTACAGCCATTCTGATTGTCTCTTAAGCCACAGTCAGACACTGCAGCCGGGCCACCCACCGGCAGGCTGGCGAGGTTCTGTTACTATACGTGATGCAGCCATGGGCTCTGCTGTTTACTAATGAAGAGTTATGAGAGACAACATAGCCCTTGGCTGTCGTGTACGTGTGTGTATGTGTGTGTGTGTGTGAGAGAGAGAGTGTACGTGCTGCGGAGAGAGAACCCCCTGAAGCCCTTGGGGAGCCATCAGCTATAGCCTTGCTACGTGCACACACACGCACCATGGATGTATGTTCCTCTCAGATATAGGTAGAGCATATGATCTTATATCTGAGCCAGAACTGCTGCAGCTCCCTGGAGGCCTGCTGTGTGGAGGATTTTAATAGGTTGTTTGGGCTCAGCCTGGTGGTCATGTTGTACTGTTTTATTGTCCTCAGTGTGTTAACATGAATTATCCCCCAATAGGGGGACTGGTGTTTTTAGGAAGCATTTGTGCGTGTTTGTGTGTGTGTGTGTGTGTGTGTGTGTGTGTGTGTGTGTGTGTGCGTGTGTGCATGTGGCAAGCCTCTGAAGAATGGCTAAACTTAATTGCAGCAGCAGTGAATATTGCCAGAATATAAGAGGTTAAATGTCAGTTCATATGAGCAAACAAAGTCATTCAAGGAAATTCACCATTTTTATTTTTTTTTGGGTCAGCACAGTGGAATGAATTGATCTCTCACTCTCTCTCTCTCTCTCTCTCTCTCTCTCTCTCTCTCTCTCTCTCTCTCTCTCTCTCTCTCTCTCTCGATGACTTAAATCCGTAGAGATTACCTTCATTGTGTGGTTCTAAGTGAGAGCATATCCATGTGTCAATGTTTCACCTGCCTAGAGGCTTGGGTCCTTTCCTCACGGGCTGCCTGTGTGACAGCACAGCTTCCCTTCTAGGCAGGTCAAGCCCTGAGGGGGGGGGGGGGGGGTGATGAGATCAGTCGTCCCCTTTCAGACATGAATTATGTCTCAGTCTCCTAAACCCTTCTAGTCTCTAAATGTCAAGTGTCTGAGAGGGAGAGAGAGATGGAGAGAGAGAGAGAGTTGGGGTGGGGGGGGGGCGGTGGGGGGGGGGGGGGTTGAGAAAGAGATACAGTAGATATGTGGTGCACTGGGAATACCATCCCACATTTCGAGTGTATCAAAGACCTCACCAGTCATTGTGAGGCGCTATTGGGAAGCAAGGTGACATTTCCCCGTGATATGCCAGCCCCCGGGTTACTCAAATGAATCCCAGTCATAAATGTTTGATGCTTGACATTTATTGATGTTTATGGGTTGATTCGCTGTCAAATAGCGTTTAATGGAGCACATCTCACTGCGTGATGTGACTAAATGAATGAAGACAGTGACCATATCAGCAGAGGACGAGGCAGGACAGGGTGGCTTAGGATGTCAGCTCCTCTCCAAATCTGCTGGGATTGCCTCCACACTCGGCGACCCCCGGGGCGAACGATATATTTTCAGCGGGGTTTGTTATTTTGTTTGTTTGTTTGATCATTCTTTGGCAGGATTACACAAAAACAACCAGAGCGATTTTCACGAAACTCGGTGGAGGGGTTTAGCATGGGCCACCTTAAAGCCCATTCAATTTTGGAGCGGATCTGAAGTACGGTGCGGTTACACGAATTAAAAGAAAACAAAATGCGGCCATTTTTGGACCACTTCCCTTCACTTCATGTTTACGTCTTCTGCCAGGTTTAGCGTACTGCCCGGTGGGCGAGGGGTTAAAACGCTGCTCTGTCAGTGGAGTCCTGGGTTCAATATCTCCTTTTTTTATAGAACGATGGCTCTTTGTTATAATGAGGAGTCAAATGTATTTACTGTTTTCACAAACAATATTATCTTATCCCTATAGATGTAAAATAAATTAATTATGAATATTAATATGCATATAAATAATGATATACCATACTGGTCAGTGGCCGAGTGGTTACGATTCCGAGTCCTGGGTTTAAATCCTGATCAAGATGACTTTTTTTTTATTTTATTTTTTTAAACAAAGGCTCTCCTTTATAATGAGGACGCAAGTCAGCTTTAGATAGATAGATATGAACTTTGCTGTTTGCAAACAATATTATCTTACCTTTCTATACATGTAAAACTAAATAATATCTGACTCATGACAAACAAATCAGATAAACACTGACTGTATTAGGAAATATTACATTTTCTTAGCCTGGATCATGTGGTATTACATATAAATCATATGCTATAGTATTGCTCTATGACGAACAAACTATTGATCAATTAATTGTTATCAATACTATGACATCCTTTATTTTGATCTTCTGATCTCATTTTCTACAGTTCTCAAATCTATGCATTGTAACTCACTTAAATATCAAGTAAGACAAAATCATTGCTTTATCTGTAACTTTTATTTGAAACAAAACAACAGTTTTAACACAGTACAGTTAAAGAGCATACACTTCTATACACACGTCTATTCTATATCTATTTTCCCTCTCTTTTAAGCTGTTGCAGTATTAATCTGTATACCTGGGTTCGAATCCAGACCAAGATTTTTGTCTCTGCATTACATGTGGAGTCAAATGAGCTCAAATCTACTTCATTTATTTGCTGTTTAAGCAAACATCTTTCCATGCATGTTAAACAAAATAATATCTGATTCTCATTCACTATTAAGACAAATCAGGCCTACATTTTCTTAGCCTGGATCCTGTGGTAAGCTATTACATATAAACTGAGGTGTGATTTTAACCAGTTACACCAACACAATGCATTAATGAGCGGAGGCCTGTGCTCTCTGAGCACCTTTCTAGTTAAGATATAATATGGAGAACAGGTGCTGTGTGTGTGTGTGTGTGTGTGTGTGTGTGTGTGTGTGTGTGTGTGTGTGTGTGTGTGTGTGTGTGTGTGTGTGCGTGCATGTGCATGTGCATGTGTGGAGGGGTAAGTGACTGGTGTTACACCACACAATACATTTTTTCGGGGAAATCAGTTTGGCTTCTAAGGAACAGCTGGAGAGTTGATTAGAACTCTCTCTCAAGCGTACACACACACACACAGAGTTCTTATTTCATCCCACCAACAGAGCAGGAGAAGACACGCCAGCTAGCAGCAGATTAGTCTAATTTCCAGTCTGGTAACTGGAACATCTGCACAGATTTCATCCGAGCCACTCGAGAGGCCCTCTGGCTGTTCTGGCTTTCACTCTGATCGGCCCCTCTAGAGACCACAAAACCACAGCTGCTCCAGAACCCACACAACTACATGTGTGTGTGTGTGTGTGTGTGTGTGTGTGTGTGTGTGTGTGTGTGTGTGTGTGGTGTGGTGTGGTGTGTGAGGTGATTTGGCAACCACGTTCATGTGATGAGTAGCCCAGGCTGTGACCTGAACGCTTGGTTTTAGCCCCATTGCTCATACCAAACACGTAGTGCTCCACAGCATTTCTCCATCAGCGAGACTTTTGTTTAGCATAGAGTTACATTGTAATAGAGCAGGCATATTCTCGTCATCGTTTAGATTGGGCAGGGCAGAGGATCTATTTACTCGAGTCCCAGAGTTGTTGAGCTCAGCTCAGAGGCGGAGTGTGTGTGTGTGTCAGAAAGAGCACACAGGCTGGTACAACACATCCTCCTGGTGTTTGCCAATGTCCTCCTAGAGTGTTTATGTTGGGCCTGGTCCAACTCTAATTAGCACTGATCAAGTATATGAATTCAACGCTTCACTGCAGACTGACTTGGTGGAGAAAGGAGGGAGGAAGGGAGGAGGAGGAGGAGGGGAGAGGATAGAGGATAAAGGGAGGATGGGGGGAGGAAGTCTGAGGAGGAGGGAGGGAGGGGGAGGGACGTTTAAACAGAAGTCCCCTCTTGGGCAGTGCAGAGAAGCGACACGTGTCCTGAGCCACCCCGCCCAGAGATTTTAATTAGGCTGAGATAATTTAGCCTTGTTTGTTTTTCGGCGTTATTACATTCTGGCTAATGAAAGCACAGAGGCCGTGCCGGCGTGCCCACCCCCCCCCCCCCCCCCCCCACCTCACAGGTCCTTAAAAACCCAGTGAGCAGCGGCAGACTATTAAATGACAAAGCCCCTTTCATGTTCAAGGAGGCTACTGACGGGGATCCAGCAGAAGAAAGAGAAATAAAGAAAGCTTTGAGGTGTCAGCTAAGGAGGAAAGTGGAGGAGTAGGGAGACGTGGTGTACCTCCCTTCACCGGGTGCTGTCTAATTGAGAGAAATTGCAGGCCAACTACTTCGACGTCACCAAAGACGCTAGACATAATTACAAAATTAAGTGTTCTTTGAAAGTGAAACGTCTTTATTGCCTCCCTCTGACTAAGAGAGAAAGTTAAATATAGTCTTAGGATTTGTCTGTGATATCCTGATGTTGGTTGTGTAATGGCGTGTCAGGTTGTGAACAGTAGAACGTGAGGCTGTGCTTTCTTCTAGAATGGGAGAGGAGAATGGGAGACATCTTTGTTCTCAATGTTCTGGAACTGCGTGACGTCAGTGTGAAGCTGTAGAATGTTCATTGTTTTTTGACAGTGATGGTGCTGCTATGTTTCTCTGAGTTACTGAAGCAATAACTCATGAGAGGGTGTGGTATATGGCCAATATACCATAGGTTGTGCGGTGGTCATAGGCACAGGTGCAGCCGAGTGAAGATAAACCAGAGTGGTAGGCTACAGGACGGATAGAACAACTCAAAATATACATTGAATGCTTCCATTATTCTTGAGGAGAAACTGTAATGTAACCAACAGACCGTTACACAATGGAACTAACATTTTTACAGGCAGTAATAATTGGCGCAGTAATATTTCACATAGAACAATAAAGAGGCTTTGCCCGTGGTATATCATGGCATATACAACGGCTCTTAACCAATCAGATTGCGAGGCCGGAACTACCCGTTGTATAATTTTGAATAAGATTATCCATTGGAAGACAGTGCTAGATAGGGGTGCAAGGTTTGTAAAATATGTAAAGAACTGTGAGGTATACTGTTGGGACATTCCTACATTTCACACGGTGAAAAGTGAGAATTATGTACAGTATGCCCATTTTAGTCTAAAATCACCTTTACCCCTTATTGAATTCAGCCTGAATTAAAGAATTATATATGCATTTGTTTTTAATCACTGTCTGAGCCACCTGTAACTTGAACTAGCTTAGACTTGGCTTGATTGCAAACATAGCCTTCCTGGAAGAAGACCCGGACACTAGGACCAAGGGGACTCGTTGAATTTGCTCGAACATCCATTTAATCCATTTATCAAACTCTCTGAGATTTTGCAGCGGTGACAAGGCTTTCTAAATGTCATCCCACATGAGTCTAGAGCTCCATTTAAAGCTTGTCAATAAGATTTATCAGGGTATTAAACACTTTCAAGTGTGCTGGCTGCAGCCTTTTGCCCCATTTTGAGCTGTGTATCATGGCAAGCAGAACGCCGCACTGTAGGAATATGCATTTGCAGTACACACACAAATATATCCACCGAAGAAAGCACATTGATATTTACAGTCTAGTCCTTTTGCAGACCATCCTCCCCAGGGCAACCTACAAATCTCTTCCCAGACACACACAGCTCCTAAAGACTTAAAACATGTCCTAGTAATTTTGCAGACACTCTTCCCTAGGGCAACCTATTGTACTCTCTTCCCACACACATAGAGCTCCCAAGACTTAAAACATGTCTGGGTTTGATTTAAAAAATTGAGTTTGATTCTATTTGATTATTTTTTAAAGCTGCGCAGCCGCTTCTATACTTGACATGTGTGTCCATGTGTGTGTCCTGCACTACAGGGCAGGCATGAGGTAAGCATGGCCTGCTTCAGACAGCTCTATCTCAAGAAGTATACATGTCATAGCTTAGATACTACACAGTGAGACTCATGAGAACCTGAAGACGATTTTGAGGTATAATCTGTCCATGTGGATTAGAAAGTAGTGACAAGTTGGAAAACAGGAGTGCAGCACTGAACATTCCATCATATATGCGTAGCCTGAATATTCATCATGTCGTTCATTCATCATTCATTTCAATTGGACAAAAACTATGAACAAAACTTAAGTGCATCTGCATTCTATACCTGACATGTGTATCCGTCTGTGTCCGTTCATGTAGCATGAAATTTAGACCAAACAGGAGTCACCAATAACATTGCACACCGGCTCTAGAGGGCAGTAGAGATTGCTCATGAACCTGCACCGCCTACTTCACCACCTGGGTGTTGTTTTTAAGTCAAGCGAAGCAGCTGCAGATGTCCTGTGAATTCAAATTAAAAGTCACCTCACAAACCCTGGAATCACACTGCGGACTGCTGGACTTGCAGGGTGTGAAGCGTGGCCTTCATTACAGGATAAGACAAACAGTGTTAAAGCCAATTGACCGTTATGCTCTACATTATCTCGGCCTCTGGAACAAATTCCTTACAAAAAACGCACACGCTCTCTCAGGCTGGCCTCTCTGGCAGGGGATCAGTGAGTGATGGAGGCAGCAGGCTGCTCTGCGTGGCTGTGAAAGAGGTTCAAATCTGGGGACGCTTTGACTGGAATAGCGAACGCCTGAGCTGAGTCGTGTCTGGAACATGTCATCATCCCGAGCAATAGCACTGCATGATCCGCCACTCTAGGTATTTCCTTGCTTTAGTAAACCGGCTTTTCCCCTGCACAAAACCGAACCGTGAACTACAGCACCCGTATGAATGCATTCCACCCCCGTGGTTATGGTAAGGGTCGGGGTCGGGGTCAGGACTAGCGTTAGTTAGAGCTTCACTACAGCGCATATGCGTTTTCTATGCACACCTAAACACGCAGAACGGGCCGGCGTCTGAGTATGTAGTGGTGTAGAGAGCTGCGGTCAGACACACATGGCTGGAGCGGGCAGGAGAGTCCAGACTATCTGACTGTGCACGGGGGAGGGTCCCTCGCCGTCGCTCGTCCTCTGCTTTTGGCAGAGCTAAATTCAGAGGCTGCCGTGCACAGTGTGTTTAATGACTGGTTGCTAGGAGAGGCATGAGGTAAGGAGTTGAAATGAGATTTACAACTCTCCTCTATTAGACGGCACAAGTGCATCACAGCACTCTGAGTTCATTCTGGGTTGCTGTCGTTTGGCTCCTGCAAATGTACAGTACACTGGGTAATAGTCTGTAGGGTAGGGATTGACGGATGGAGGGATGGAGAGAATGAGAGAGGAGGGAGAGTGAGTGGGTGATAGTGTGTAGGGTAGGGATGGAGGGTCCTGTCTGAGCTCGTGGGTGGCCATTAAGATGGCCTGAAACCTGGTGTGTTTTTGCATGTGTTTAAGAGATGGCAAGAGAGAGATCGCAAGAGAGAGATCGGGAGAGAGAGAGAGAGAGAGATGAGAGAGAGAGAAAGAGAGGGGGGAGAGAGAGAGAGAGAGAGAACCAACCAAACAATACACATTTGCATTTTGACGTACTATACACTTTGCACACACCATGCTATTACTTTTTATTGTATTGTATTGTGCTGTTCAATTGTATTGCACTGTTTTTACTAGTATTAGTATTAGTATTCATGCATTTAGTATTTATATTCATTCATTCATTCATTTATTAATTCATTCATTGATTCCACCTTCATTTAAATTCACAATTACACAGTAGTTACACTCATTGGCACTCATTTGCAATATAAATACACTCATTTACAGTCCAGTAATAACATATTATTGATCAACAGCAAGAAACAATGCCGCATAAACAATAATAAACTATATTACATAAACAGGAATCAATGAACAATTCAAAAACACTTTCAGGAAATGTAAATGCTTGGTCATCGATGTCCTAAACCAATGCATAGACAGTAGCTAGTTCCACGAGTCAGGGGCACAGAAGCTAAAGGCAGATCTACCAAATGCAGTTCAAACTCTAGGCGCTCTAAGTGTGAGCCAGTCGTCGGTTCGTGTGTCCTAGGGTCTGGAGGTCCATTCCAATAAAGAAGTGATGTCATTTGGACAATCCTCAATTATGGCTTTATATAAAAACAGGTGCCAGTGCAATTCTAGTCTAGTGGCCAGGGAAACCCACCCATCCCTACAGTATTATACACAATACAGTGGTGACTATGATAACTATCACCAGTAATCAACCTAATCGCTGAATGATATACAAAGTCTAATGGCTTAAGAGTGAAAGCCGCCATATGTCTATATATGACATCCCCGTAATCCAAAACAGAAAGGAACACTGCTTCAGTGACTCTTTCTGCTAATCATATGGATGCTGGCTCTGTTTCTGTGCAAAAAGCCAATCTTTTGTCGCAATTTGCTAGCAAGAATTCCCACGTGGTATTTAAATGGGATTGTCCACTTCGAGTAGGGAATGAGTCCTTACCCCAAGTGAAGGAGTTCAAGTATCTGGGGGTCTTGTTCACGAGTGAGAGGATTATGGAGAGGGAGTTTGGCCGGAGAATCGGAGCAGCAGGAGCGGTTCTGCTATCGCTTTACCGCACTGTTGTGACGAAAAGAGAGCTGAGCCAAAAGGCAAAGGTCTCGATCTACCGGTCTATCTTCTTTCCTGCTCTCACCTATGGTCATAAAGGATGCGTCATGACCGAAAGAACGAGATCAAGGATAAAAGCCACTGAGATGAGTTTTCTCGAGGGTGGCGGGGTCTCCCTTAAAGATCGGGTGAGAAGTTCAGTCATCCGTGAGAGACTCGGAGTAGAGCCGCTGCTCCTTTGCGTCGAATAGAGACAGTCGAGGTCGTTCGGGCGTATAGTGAGGATGCCTCCTGGGCGCTTCCCTAGGGAGGTGTTCCAGGCATGTCCAGCTGGGAGGAGGCCGCGGGGTAGACCCAGGAGCAGGTGGCGGGACTACATCTCCACACTGGCCTGTGAGCGGCTAAAGATTCCCCAGGCAGAGCTGGTTGATGCTGCTAGGGAAAGGGATGTCTGGGGGCCCCTGAAGGAACTGCTGCCTCCCGACCCGACCCTGGATAAGCGGATGACGATGGATGGATGGGATGGTATTTGAATGTGAGTTCCTCATCAAGCCCAATACCAAGGTATTTGCATTATTCTGATTCTGTTGCTGCTAGACATTTTACTCCCTTATACCTGGATGTAACAATAAAGACATCTTGAAACTTTAATTTTAAGAAGGGATGTAACAGTATGAAATTTCAGAGTACAGTACGGTATTTACCAAAATACCATGGTGGTTTCACTGTATTGTTCTCCCTTTTAGGCTACTATGGCACATTGAAAAACCAAAAAGTATTTTGCTTTGAAGAAAAATGTTGCTTTTTTGAACTGAAATGTGTGTGCGTGGCGTTTTGAAATGTGTGTGTGAGACGTCATGTTCTAGTGTGCAACACTGTAGCGTCCTACAGTGCACATCGTTTATTTTGCATAAAGATGGAAAAAAAACAATCTTGTAATCTGGTGCAGTTTAACAATCCATATCAAATTACAAAGTCCGCTGTAGCGTGGTTGTTTCATACCCCGGTAACGGTAAACCCTTCAATCCCTAATCTTGAGACAGATATTTTATGATTTTGTATTTTGTTCTTTTTTTGTGGTCCATTTGTTTTCATTTAAATGTTTTATTGTCTCACTTGCTTTGGCAAGGAGAGAGAGAGAGAGAAAGAAAGAAAGAGAGAGAGAGTGTGCGTTTGAGTGAAGCAGAGGGTACGGTCTTGGCTGCAGTATTCTCTCTGACAGACGGGGAGAGGAGGAGGAAGGAGGAAGGAGGACAGAGAAGGGGAGATGAGGGAGAAAGAGGGACACACGAAGGGAACAGAGAGGGGAGGGAAAGGAAAAGAAACCATTGAAGGAGGGAGGGACCTGGAAGGAGAGAGAGAGGAGAAATGAGGAAGGGAGGAGGAGGAGGAGGAGAAGGAGGAGGAGGAGAAGGCAGGGCTGGCTGCCTCTGTCCCTAAGAGTGTCAAGTTTTCGGCCATTTCCCAGATCCGTACCCCTAACAGAGACCAGCGTAGCTGAGGGGGGATTTAGTATTCAGCTTTGCTCCCCTCCTTTCATCTCCATCGCCTTCTCTTCTCTGAGGTCTGCGTTCAGGAAAGTTCTTGTTTTTAAGGATCCGACAACTGACAATGACATTGAGCGCAAATTATTTATAACTGCCTGGAGAGACGGTTTCTGCTACTAGAGAGCTGGAAATAGAGGGGAGGAGAGAGAAGCAAAGAGAGAGCAAAAGAGAGAGTGCAGGGGATTGAGGGGAGGAGACCGTCGCACACATTACATGAGATTGACTGTGAAGTACACCTGTCAGGTTTTGCCCATAATTGGTTTAACCTTAAAGCTGCACTCTGTGTGGCCATTATCTTGTCTCTAAATGCAGGTACCTGTGTGTGTGTGTGTGTGTGTGTGTGTGTGTGTGTGTGTGTGCAGTACCAGTCTGCAGACATGCTGGGCTTTCAGGTTCGCTTAACCAAAACATCCCCTGGTGGTTAACTAACCAGGGGTAACCGTGGGTGATGCTATTCTATTCCCCACTACCCCAGCAGTGCTTAACATCCTCTCCCCACCTCCCACTCCTACTCCTGCATGGAAATGGAAAGTGCATGTAGATATATGTAGCATGCACGGACGGATTATGATACAATCGTGTATTTATTAATTTATTAATTTATTAATTTCTTCTTCTCCTTTTTTTCTTTTACTTAGCTAGCAAGCTAGTTAGTTAGTTAGTTCATTAGTTCGTCAGTTAGTTAATTAATTAGTTAGTCAGTTAGTTAGTTAGTTAGTTAGCTAGTTAGTTAGTTAGTTATTTTGCTATTTATTCAATTATTTTACATTTTTATATTTAACCTTTATTTATCCAGGGGAACCCATTGAGAACAATGTCTCAATTGCCATGGTGCCCTGGTTACAAAGCATGTATGTATATATCGGATGCATGAAGGCATCCGATATATAGACTCCATGAAACTCGTCCCCCTCGGAGCACAGTCACGAAAATCACTTTTTCTCAGCTCGGATTAGACTCGACGGACCTCGACTCCCTGTGCGAAGAAATCCTCAAAGAAATTGGTGTTGAAGGGCCCATATTCCAAGGAGTAACCAGCCCCTCTAAGGTCCTGTAGATACACTGAGAGGATACACACTCACTTAAAAGGTATCATGATGGTTTCTATCTTGTGACATCTTCAGAGTTAATATTTAGGCTACTCCTTCAGCAGGACTTGTTGGGCTCTGCTATCGACATGAATGACTAAACCCTTGGACTCTGCCAAAATAAATGCAAAGTTACTAACAGCGACTTCACACGCACGCTCTGGCTTAGGGGCCCCTATGAGCTGCTGTGTCCCTGGGCCTGGGCCCCGGTAGGCCCATTCGGTTATAGACCCCTAGTAGTGTGTGTGCAATGTTAGTGCATTACGCTGAATGATGGGGAGAGCAATGCTCTATACCCACGCCTGCAGAAACATCATGCCTAGAGAAGTGCTGGCCTTTCGGGTTTGTTTAGCCAAAACAGGTAACCGTGGGTGATGCTATCCTATAATAGCCTCAGCAGTGCTTAACATCCTCTCCCCACCTCCCACTCCTACTCCAGCATGGAAATGGAAAGTGCATGTGGATATTGTGTGTGTGTGTGTGTGTGTGTGTGTGTGTGTGTGTGTGTGTGTGTGTGTGTGTGTGTGTGTGTGTGTGTGTGTGTGTGTGGTGTTAATGCCTGAATGTTATGGAGAAGCATACTCTACGCCCCCTCCTGCAGAGACATAATTTTTGTTGAGGATACATGCACACACACACACACACACACACACACCACCCCCACACTCATATGGGGTGTGATTCGTGCCAGCGTAACAAACACTCAGTGCTTTCGTCGCCTGCATTGCGTGTATAAAGGTACTTTGGCGAGCTGATTAATAGGCGTGCATATACGCACGCGTTACGAGTCGCTCGCATTCTCAGAGGGTGACGTGTAAAAAGTGCCGTGCCACTTTTGCGCACATGCATGTAACGTTTGCACGCTCGTGTTAAGTCAGCGGGCACTAGAAGCTGCGAGCGGGGCTCATTTGTCCATATTGAATAAAAATTAAGAATATTTATTTGCACTCAATCAAATTCCAGGACCCTCCTTGCATAACTTTTCCTAGATATGTGTCGTTTTATCTCCACTATCGCTACATTTTCAAATAGGTTGTGGCTGTTCGAACTGGTGCTGACGGTGCTGCAGCGCCCTCTATTGACAAGAAACACGTGTATCTGAACATTTGTTTTAAATTGCGAAGAAAGAGTCATTCAGATATTAGGCTTTATTAAAAACAAGTTGCTTAACATGTGCGAATTCCATTTATTGAGAATGCATTCGCAATGGGCAAGGACGAGATTAGAACCAGCTATGATTTAAAGGGACTGACCTTACACGTGCGGCCGCTAACACGTCTGCTGCGCTAGCAAGGCACTGGCACGTTTGACACGTCGCTATGCAATTTCTGCACACATTACAAGCGAACGTACGTACGTACATCTATAATTTTACCAAACTGTCATGTGTAGTGTTGGTGTCGCATATGTGAGGCGCATCTAACCTGTAGTGTTGCCGTCACGCACACGATGCGCAATACGTGTAAACAACATGTGCACTGCGTCTGCGTGACAGGTACGTTACAGCTATGAGACGTCTGTCTCTCCATTGTTTGTCAATGGAAATTATACACGTGCGTTTAGACGTTTGATGTCATCGCGTCTTCTTAAGTAGGCGCAAGTCAAGCGTTTCAGTATGGTGTGCTGGCACTAATCACACCCCATACACTCATACACACACACACACACACGCGCGCACACACACACACTCACACACCACCCCCACATGCATACGCATACGCACACGCACACACACACACACACACACACACACACTTGAGTATTTTGTTTCAGCCCTGGCATGTTTATACATTCACAACAGCACATGAGGTGGTGGATCATTTAAAAATAGGCCCATTCTTAATAAAGCAGAGCTCCTCAATATCAAGGCTGATTCATGGAGATTAGGAGCAGCAATTACCCTGACATATCTCTTAGCTTGTGATAATATGAAAATATTGCTCCCGCTAAATGCTAACTATGCAGCACCACGCTCTGGTGCACTCAACACGCGTGTGTCATGCGGTACCTTCTGAACACTGTCGGCCGCAGGGAGCACGCGGTCTCTTGGGGGGGGGGGGGGGGGGGCGACGGACGTGGATGCACAATAGAAGAAAAGGAATTCTGTTTTTATGAACCCTCCTTTCATGTTGGAATCTGAAGGTCACTGAATGCTCTGTACTGTGCGCTTCCACACTAGTATAGTATACAGACCGTATAGAGAGTACAGAGTCCATGCTGTTGACACACGGATGTTATAGAGGTTATACATCAATCCATGCCAGATCAACAGCTCCTTAGGTCTGATTGTAGTAAAGATCCAAGGGAACAAGCTTTCGGCAGGGCTAACAGGTATTCTGAACAACCTGCTCCGGAGAGCGTGAAGAGAGAGAGAGAGAGAGAGAGAGAGAGAGAGAGAGAGAGAGAGAAGACCAGAGAGAAAAGGGAAGGACAGAGATAGGGAGACAGACAGTGAGAGGAAGAGAGAGAGAGAGAGAGAGAGAGAGAGAGAGATGGAGGAAGAGAGGCAAAGGGAAAGAAAGCGGGAGTGAGTGAGTGAGAGAGAGACAGTGAGAGAGAGAGAGAGAGAGAGACATCACTTAGTCACGGGGAGTGATGGAGATGGAGAGCGGTGACCGGAGCAGACTGGCTCCGCCCAGTTGGACCCCTCGCCAGGGGAATGGACGCTGCGGGGCGACGTGGCAATTGAACTTTAAAAGATTAAAACAAATCTGGAATGAGGAAACGCTCTGCAGTATGATTGAATAGAGGGATGCGCAGGAGGGCAGGCAAAGGTCCTGGATGGAGATTGGGGGGTGGGGTGGGGGGGGGGGGATGGGGGGGGGTGTATGCGAGGGACAGGAAAGGAGGAGAGAGGGAGGAGGGAGAGAGAGAGAGAGAGAGAGGTGGGAGGGGTCATTGCTGTCATCCGTCTCTCCCTCCTGCCAAAAGATCCCCCCCGAGTTTCTGTCACACCTGTTGACATTAATGCCGTCAATGTAAAATGTGCGCATCTGTCTTGGTAATGAGGACTGGGGGATTTATTCAGAATCCCACCCCCCCATCTCCATTCTCTACCTCCTGTGTCGGTTTTTCTCACACCTGTCACACGCACGCACGCACACACACACACACACACACACACACACACACACACACACACACACACACACACACACACACACACAACCCCCCCCCCCCCCTCCCTCCTCCTCCTTCCAGGCAACTCTGCAGGCAGTATTGATCTGACTCAAGTGACCAATCCATTTAAGGTCCAGTCGCTCATTAGAGCTCACAGCAACAACATAAACTAATGAATAGTTTAACCCTGTGCTGGTGATGTGCCCAGGGCTGAGGAGATGCACTGCATTTAAGTTGTGTGTGTGTGTGTGTGTGTGTGTGTGTGTGTGTGTGTGTGTGTGTGTGTGTGTGTGTGTGTGTGTGTGTGTGTGTGTGTGTGTGTGGTATTGTTTTGACCCTTAACTCACCATCTTGCCCTTGAGCTTTGTACTGTTAGCTTGGTATTTGCATAACATTTTTCAAGTATGAGTGGAAGAAGAAGTTGAAGAAGACAAAATCACCCAAAGAGAAATGACTGATAAAACAATATCAATAACGACAGCCAATCCAGGATGTTAGCTGATCTATTTGTAAAACATGATCTACTCTATCAAAGACAGTACTGAGGTCCAATCATACTAACATGCAGCATTCGCCTTTGCATTTAAAAGAAGGGAATTTGTTACTTTAAGTAGAGCTGTCTCAGTACTCAGCTCTAAAGCCAAATTGGAACTTTTTTTTTAAAGATGGTTAGTTCTAATGAAAGAGAATATATGCTTTGAGACAACCTTATCCAGAACCTTGGAAATAATATGCAGTTTGGATATTGGCCTGATGTTATTCAAAACTGAAACATCAAGGTTGGGCTTTTTCAGCGAAGGCTCCACTAACAGCACACTTAACATCAGCAGGAACAGACCCAGTAACCAGGAAGCTATTTATAATTTATACAATGTGAGGGAGAATAGTGCCCAATATCTCCTTTAGAAGCCTAGTGTAGGTGTAACTACAAGTGTATCATCCAGGAGACAAGTGGTCGATTTCATAATGCATTATTGTCTATAATGGATAACTGTGAGACACAGATAGATCCTAGTATAGTAGATCCTACAGTAGTATAGTAGAGCCTAGTATAGTAGTCCCTAGTATAGTAGATCCTAGTATAAGTCCCTAGTATAGTAAATCTTAGTATAGTAGACACTAGTATAGCAGTCCCTACTATAGTAGATCCTAGTATAGTATAGCCTAGTATAGTAGATCGAGGTATAGTAGATCCTAGTATAGTATATCCTAGTAAAGTAGATCGAGGTATAGTAGATCCTAGTATAGTATATCCTAGTATAGTAGATCGAGGTATAGTAGATCCAGAGACAGTAGATCCTGCTGTGGTACAGTATGTCCTAGTCTAGTAGACCCTAGTACAGTAGATCCTAGTAGTAGTCCCTAGTATAGTAGATCTTAGTATAGTAGTCCCTAGTATACAAGTAGTATATCCTAGTATAGTAGATCGAGGTATAGTAGATCCAGGTATAGTAGATCCTGCTGTTGTACAGTATGTCCTACAGTAGTCTAATAGACCCTAGTACAGTAGATCCTTGTATAGTAGATCCTGCTATAGTAGAAACTGGTACAGTAGACTTTTGTGTATATTTCTGAGCTGTACAAGGCTGATGAATGGAGTAGGGAGGAGCAGGGAGAGTTTCCCTATTTCCCTCTTAGCCTTTATCTTTCTGTCTGGGTTGGTTTATCTTTAAAAGTATAACTGTGGTATTAAATTGTTTATGTTTAGTGTTTAGTAAGGATGTCTCAATAAAGAGCATTAAAGGTCTCTCTCTCTCCCTCTCTTGCTTTCTCTCTCTCTTTCTGTCTCGCTCTATCTCCCTCTCTCTCTACCTCTCTCTGTCTATCTCTCTCTATCCCTCCCCCTCTCTCTCTCTCTCTCTCCACCTCCCTCTCTCTCTTCCTCTCTGTCTATCTCTCTCTCACTTTCTCTCTCTCTTTCTGTCTCTCTCTAAATCTCCCTCTCTCTCTACCTCACTCTGTCTATCTCTCTCTTTCTCTCTCTCTATCCCTCTCTCTCTCTCTCTCTCTTTCTCTCTCTCTCTTTCTCTCTCTCTCTCTCTCTCTCTCTCTCTCTCTCTCTCTCCCTAGATAAATCAGAGCCCAAAACCGCTGTTGATGTTCTGAAGCTACTGTTAGTGAGGAGCAGCTTAAGATATAAATCTGAGAAGTGGAGCTTGGCACTGATCATGTCCTTTTCAAACAGATCTCTCTCACAGATAGAGCACAGAACTCTTCTGAACACGATGGCGTATGTTTCATTAGCATCATAAACAACACTGCTAGCCACTCTACAGTCTGTGTGAAGACAAGACCACAGGAGGCCCTTAGATCCGAGAGAACAGTCAGCTGCAATGACAATACAGCATCTGTGTGCGTGTGTGTGTGTGTTGTAGCACTCGGGTGCAAAAATGCTGGGAGACGGGAGTCAGAGGAGCAGGGGTCAAATCCCCAAAGGCTCGTTTATTGCCACCAAACAAGGGTGAAAATTCTCAAAGAAAACCGAGAATCTCTCGACCCGAATCAGATTAATTTGCGTCGCCAGTCTCGCCACTGATTGGGCAGTGTGACAACGAATGACAAGGTTTATTGCCAAAACCTACACCCGTTGAGTCAGACTACTCCAGACAGTTCCCAAGCTGTGGTCTGCTGGCTCTCTTTATCCCCTGCCAGGCCATCAGGGAATTGTCTGCAGCTTTTGGCTTCCCTCAGAGTGAGCCGCTGATTGGGAATCTGCTGCAGGTGGGACTGGGGTTGCCCTGGCAACAGGGGATGGGCAGTACATGCCGTTCAGCACGTTCCGAATCGCATACTTCTACGTCTTACTACCAGTACCTACTACAGCTGCCCTTAGAAAGTACGTACTTTGCAAGCAGTAGGCATGTAATTGGGACATACTACCTTGTCATAACATTGCGCCTTGAAATTTGCCCACATCCGTCGCTGTCCATAACGCGACATTCGTCTACAGCTGTCACGACTCGCACGTGACGCACATTTCCGCTGCGCACAGGATTGTGGGTCAGAATAGGCAGAAAAGCCTGCTGGCTTGCATACTGCAAAATACGACCGGATGTAGTAGGACATCCTGGTATTTTTTGCTACATCCTGTTTTGCCATACTATATAGTAGGGTAGTATGCGATTGGCCTCTCTGTCTGTAGTGCTGTCCATGGTGCTGAATCGCTAGGAGCTGTCCCTGGTGCTGAAATACCTGGTGTCCAAGTAGAGGTTTGGGCCGGGGTCGGCATGCTCTTGTGGCGCCCCCCCGAGGATGCTCAGAGGGAGGGCTACCACAGTGTGTGTGTGTGTGTGTGTGTGTGTGTCTGTTTGATGTTTTCCAACTCTTCTCAGACACAGGGAACTGACCTCCCGTCACACACTGCTGCCTATCTGTGTTTCTAGCCTCAACTCTGTTCGTGTGTGAGTGTGTGCGTGCGCGCGTGTGTGTAGGTATACGTGTGTGTGTGCGTTCATGCATGTGTGAGTCTTGTTGTCTGTGTGCATCTGTCTGTTTGTGTGTCTCTACTGTATGTGTGTGTGT